>NW_027397161.1:85392-147172 GCF_003265705.2 Callorhinus ursinus | reverse complement strand
CCGGCGCACGCCGCACACACACAGGCCGCTCTTACCTTCCTACTGGCGCCTCCGAGGGACACCTTGGGCCTCGTTTTGAAATCCCCTTCAAAACTAAACATCTTTACGGCTTATCCCATCTGGGAGGAGCCCCCGACCCTGAGAGCAGCGGGGCGGGCGGGGCGGGCCCCCGCGGGGAGGGGCGTCCCGCGGGGAGGGGTCGCCCGCGGGGAGGGGCCGCCCGCGGGGAGGGGTCTGCCGAGGGGAGGGGTCTCCCGCGGGTGGGACTACGCCGCGCCGGGGAGCGACCCCGGGCTGGAGCCCGAGCCCGAGCCCGCCCTGGGGGCTCTGCCCGCCCGGCCTGCCCTCGGTCGGGGGAGGCGGCGACGCTGGGGGGCGGCTCCTCCTCACCTCCCCCCTCATCCACGCCTCCCCACTGCTCCGGCCGAGGCCGAGGGCGCTGGCAGGGCCGCGGACCCCGCACTCGCTCCGGGAGCAGCCGCCGGGAGGAAAGATGGCCGCTGGCCGGGGTCGGCGTGCGCGGTCCCGCCGGCGCGCGCGCGCCCGACGCCGACGCCTCGGCCCTGCGCCCCGCGGGCCGCCGGCGCGCGCGCGCCCGCCATCGACGCCGTGGCGCTCCCCGGAGCCCGGCAGCGTGCGCGTGCCCGTCGCCGGCGTGCTGGAGCGTGGGAAGGCCCCGCGGTGCCCCGGCTCCGCGGCGGGGGCGCGGGGGGGGGGGAGGGGAGAGCGGGGGGAGGGGGACGGAGGGGGGAGCGCCGGCACCTGCGCCCGGGAGCTGGACGCGCATGTGCGCTTCCCGGGGAAGCGGGGCTGGCAGCCCTCCGTGCGGTGCCCAGCTGGGCTGATGTGAGGCCGAAGGGACGGGCCCTGTAAAGGATGCGTGCGTTCCACGCGTGACCGAGTTTATACATCTGTGCACATAGCACGTACGTGTCACGCGCACACACACACACACACACACACGGCTACCTGTGCTACACGCGCGACTGCAGCCCCGACTGTACCTGCTCACATTTACCATTACTGTGCGGAGTGCCCGGGTCTTTCTTTGACGCTAGTTAACAAGGCTCTGAGTACGGCTCACAACACGGTCTGAGAGATGGACTTTCAGTCTCGGTTTGAAAAATTCTGCCCTGCGCGCGCACGGTATGAACGAGGTCACAGCATAGAGCGTGTTTTAGTGTAAACCGGGATCAAAAAACTTTGAAAGCCACCGGGAGAGTACTCACTCCTCAGGGGTTAACATAAACAGCTACTCTGAGATGTCAAGAAATCCTTGATTCAACAAAGATATTCAACTTTCACCAACCCTGAGATTTTCCAGGTTTTTGTAAATAGAACATCAGGCTTTTCTTTAACCTGTCAGATGAGCAAGGATTAAAAATATGGGTGATATCCAGTATGTGCCCTCACTAAGTGAGTCTGCTCAGAGTTCTCAGATTTGGCCTCAAATAAACCCTTTGAAGGTCTAGACCAGGGGTGAGGAACAGAGAAGCCCAATTGCCCAGAACACCAAGTCTAGTTCTCCAGCATCAGCATTGTTGGGAATTAAAGTGTGTGGCCTCCATCTGCTGGGTGTTTTTCAAGTATTATAACTGACTAGGACCATGGGCAGGGAAGAGGTTTCTATTTTTTTAAAAGTCCCAGCATTGCTGTCCCCTCCTTTGGTCTTAGGTTCCACACCTAAGATGTGGAACATCTTGTTCTTAGGTGAACACCACTATACTGGTTTACGAGGTGGCCCGTTGTGTGAGCCAAGTACTTCCCTTGGCGCTCCGCTAAAGAATTAGTCATCTGCCCCCATGCTAGAGGAAAAAATGGCTTATCAAAATAGGATTCCTCTGAAAGATTTTCAAAGATTTTTTAAAAATACTTATAAGTAAAAAATGTCAAGCCTAGTAATGCAGAATATAAAATGGTATTATCAGTTCCCATTACCCCTCACCTAGCTTCAGAGATTATCACCTCATGGCCACTCTTGTGTAATTCATGCCCCATCCGTTAATCACTCTCCCCACTATTGTGAAGCGAATTCTAGACATCAGCTCATGTAAATATGTCAGTATCTCTTAAAAAGGGGGGGGTTGTTTCTGAAGACATCATTCTCTCATTATCGCCCTACAGAAACTAACGATAGTTTTCAAGGATATATTGGGGGTAAAAGATTCCCCACCACAGGTGCTGACGGCAGAGCCTAATGCCTGTGGAATGTGATTCCCTTAGTGTGTCCTCTGTCCTATTCCTTCCCCAGACTGCAGCTCCTCTGGCCAGCTCGCCTGTGCGCCTGCTGTAGTGCTGTGTGATGGGCCCGCTCGTGTTCCCTCTCTCGCTGTGTCTCTCTCTGTCAAATACATAAATAAATAAAATCTTATTTTTTTTAAGATTTTATTTATTTATTTGAGAGAGAGAATGAGAGAGAGAGAGAGCACGAGAGGGAAGAGGGTCAGAGGGAGAAGCAGACTCCCCGCTGAGCAGGGAGCCCGATGTGGGACTCGATCCCGGGACTCCGGGATCATGACCTGAGCCTAAGGCAGTTGCTTAACCAATTGAGCCACCCAGGCGCCCATAAATAAAATCTTTAAAAAAAAATACTTGGGCGTTAAATCGATGATGTCTAAAAGGCAGTGGAAAGAGGTAGGTTAAAATCACGTAACTATTACACAGCCATTAGAAACACTAAAGTGCAACATAGTGACAGCACCAAATGTTGGCAAAGAGGTGGAGAAACCCAGCCTTCCCTATAGTAAAATGTTACAGCCATTCTGGAAAAGAGTTTGGTCATTTCTTTTTCTAAAAAAAATGAAACAAAATGCTTACCAGACGGCCCAGCACTTGCATTCCTGGACATTTATCCCAGGGAAATAAAAATGTATGTCCACATAATATTTATACATAACTGTTCATGGCAGCTTCTTCTAACGACCAAATCTGGAAACAACCAAAATGTCCTTTGAAGGGTGGTGGCCAACCCCACTGTGGTGCGTCCTCGCCACCGATAGGGTTTGGCAGTATCGCAGGTGCCCTCAGGATGCTGCTGACTGGAAAAGCCACTCCCAACAAGTCACCTACAGATTGGATGATTCCATTTCTACAGCAAAATGACAAAATCAGAGAGACAGAGACTGTGTTAGTAGTTGTGAGGGGCTAGGGAGGGGGAGGAGGGGCCGGTGGGACTCTACGGGGACCACAGGAGGGAGGTCTTTGTGGGGGTGGAACGGTTCTGGGTCTTGGTCAGTGGTGATTACATGCATCCACGGGTGATAAAATGACACAGAACCATGAACATGCACCATGCCAATGTCTGCGTCTTGGTTTGGATATTGTACCATAATCATGTAAGATACAACATGAAGGGAAATTATGTAAAGCGTATGTAGGACATCTTTGTACTATTTTTGCAACTTTCTGTGAATCTATATTCAAAATAAATTTTTTTAAAAGAATTTATTTATTTATTTGACAGAGAGAGAGAGAGAGCACACAAGCAGGGGGACGGGAAGAGGCAGAGGGAGAAGCAGGCTCCCCGCTGAACAGGGAGCTCGACCTAGAACTCAATCCCAGGATCCTGAGATCACGACCTGAGCTGAAGGCAGATGTTTAAGTGACTGAGCCACCCGGGCATCCCTGGATTGTTCTGTTTTTAAAAAGAGATCAGGGCACCTGGCTGCCTCAGTTGGGGGGAGCGTGTGACTCTTGATCTCAGGTTCATGAATTCAAGCCCAACCTTAGGCATGCAGCCTATTTAAAAATAAAATAAAAAAAAAGAGATCATATTACCCCCCAAACCCCCAACAGCTTTTTTTTTTTTTTTTTGGTACCAAAATGTAGTATGGATATCCTTCGATGACAGGACTTAGAAATCCGCATTAGGGGCGCCCAGGTGGCTCAGTTCCTTAAGCAACAGACTCTTGGTTTTAGCTCAGGTCATGATCCTGGGGTCCTGAGATCAAGAGCCACATTGGGCTCTGTGCTTAGTGTGGAGTCTGCTTGAGATTCTTCCCCCCCTTTCCTTTCCCCTCTGCTCCTACCCACCCACCCATCCTCAGCCACACGTGCTCACTCTGTCTCTCTCTCAGTAAATAAAATCTTAAAAAAAGAAAAAGAAGAAAGAAGAAAGAAAGAAAAAGAAAAGAAAGAAAGAAAGAAAGAAAGAAAGAAAGAAAGAAAGGAAGAAAGAAAGAAAGAAAGAAGAAAGAAAGAAAGAAATCTACTGCATTAGTTGCATTGGCTACTTAGGGTCTCATTGTATGGATGGACCATAATTTATTATCTCACCATTTCCCTACCGTTTGATGCCGAGGTTGATGTCATTTTGTTGTTACAAATTCTGCAAGAACATTCTCACACATAGGAATGAGTTTTTCCTGTGGGATAGACTCCCTAACAAGGCATGGCTGAGTTGTAGGGTAGCAAGCTCACATTTGATAGGGTCAGTTCTTTGCTATCCCCAGAGGATAGACCCCCTTTTCTTTGGGATCATCCTGTGGCTGCTGATGAGCCATTAGGTGTTGGCCCCAGAGACTCTGGAATGGGTCCAAAGAGAACATTCATTAAATTACCACCAAGGCTGGGTCCCTGGGTGGCTCAGATGGTTAAGCGTCTGCCTTCGGCTCAGGTCGTGATCCCAGGGTCCTGGGATTGAGTCCTGCATCAGGCTCCCTGCTCAGCGGAGAGCCTGCTTCTCCCTCTGCCTCTCTCTCTCTCTCTCTCTCTTTCTGTCTCTTATGAATAAATAAATAAAATCTTTAAAAAAAAATTACCACCAAGGCCACGGTATGCCCAAAGCTGAAAATTCACTCCTTCCTCCATTTACCGTCCCCAAAATCATCCAACCTCATTGTCCAGTAGAATTAACCAGAACTCATGTAATGAGATTAAATGATCACATTCAGATTTTCCAATAATGAAATACAAAAAGACTCCAGTGAATGAAACTAGAAAGAAATACACAGAAAATGTTGTTGCAGAAGTGGGGATGTAGTTACTGATCAGGGAAGGTCTTGGAGGGGACTTCTCGGGTGCTGGCTCAGCCTGAGTGGTCTTTCCGGTGTGCTTCCTTTGGTATTATTCTCTCTTTCTTTATTTTTTTAAAGATCTTGTTTACTTATTTGGGAGAGAGAGAAAGAGAGGGAACACAAGCAGGAGGAAGAGCAGAGGCAGAGGGAGAAGCAGGGTCCCTGCTGAGCAAGGAACCCGATGCGGGACTCGATCCCAGGACCCTGGGATCATGACCTGAGCCGAAGGCAGATGCTCAACTGATTGAGCCACCCAGGCACCCCTGGTACTATTCTTTAAAATGTAGATATGTTACACATACTTTCTGTGTATACAATAATTTTAGGGATAAATATCTTTTAGGAAAACTTCATTGTCTTAGTTTGGGCTGCTATGCCACAGACTATGTAGCTTACATGCTGCAGAAATGTTTCTCACAGTTCTGGAGGCTGGAAGCCCAAGATCAAGGCCCAGGAATGTGATGTCCGATGAGAACTGCTCCCTGGTTCACAGATGGTACCCTCTCTGTTCTCACACAGCGGAAGGCTCAGGGCTCTCTGGGGCCCCAGGGTTAGGGCACAAACCCTAGTCATGAAGGTTCTGCTCTCATGACCTAATCACCTCTGGAAGGCCCCATCTCTTGACCGCGTCACGCTGGGGGTAAGGATGTCAACATACGGATTTGGAGGGGGATAGTCCGTAACGTTAATAAAATGGCAGCAATAAGTTGCCTTAAATTTGAATACACACTGCTCTTCCACTATGTTCCAGGGGAAGTAAAGAACAAAAATTAAATTGCTTTGCAAGATGGAAGTCCAAAGGAAGTAAAGTGTGTAACAACTGACTGAGAGTGCCCGCTGCCAACAGCAGAACACGTGGAACATTCTCCAGAGTGGGCCACGTGCCCACCACCAACAAACCTCGATGGAAATCATTCAAAATATGTTCTCTGCCCACAGCAGAACGAAATTAGAAATCCTTGACACATCCTTGACAGGGAAAATTTGGGGAGGTCACAAAGCTGGAGCTTAAACCACACATTCTAAATGGCCCGTGGCTCAGGGAAGAAATCAAAAGTGGAAGCAGAAAGCCTGTTGAGGTGAATGAAGGTCCAGAGAGCATGCTGGAGACCACACTGGGGGCACTGGCATTCCAGGTGCAGGTAGTTAAGATTCTAGGTTCACAAACACGGGACTCCTCTGTGCCAGTCATCTGGAAAGCATGCCAAGGGTTCTCCATTCCTATGGAGAGATGAATTGCACACTATGTCTGCCCCATCCAGGGGAACACGGGGTTTGACCTGAGGCGGCTCCCCCGCTGCAGAAAGCAGTCCCCGAGACACTGTGGCCTTGCGTCTTGCACACATTACGCATCTCAGTAGGGGCAGGCCCTATCAGCAGGCCTGACTTGGGCTCACCTTTCTCTCCTAGCCCGCATTTCTGAAACCCCTTATCTCCTCCCCCTGAGCCGTGTCTGTGGCACCGATGCCCACAGAGGGTGAGCTCTGCCACAGTGCTTGGGAACCGTTGTGAGCTTACACCACAGCAAACCCTGGCCCTGGACTTTGAGGCAGAAATGCTCAGGCCCATGGCCCGTTGATTAGGGAAGTTTCTTCATACCCCACATTGGATCCAGCTGATTCGGAGCTGCAGGTGCTATGCGGGTTGCTGTGGGATCGCTGGGCCCCTTCCCTCTGTCCGTGCACCTGCAAGCACGGTCTCTCTCCTCCTGGCATGTTCTGTCCCCTGTGCTGGAGTGGAGGCTGTGCTCCGGCAGTTGCCCCCAGAGCCCTCGCCGCACGTGGCTGAGCTGCTCTCCAGGTTGTGCCTTGGCTGAGGCCAGTCCACACCTTGCCCGATGTTCTCACCTGCTGTGACACCAGGACAGTCGGAGCCCACGTGGCACTTGCATGTGGGCAAATCCAGCATCAGCTGCAGTCACCCAATAAGGTCAAAACTTCATGTGGCCCAGGACGAACATCCTTTGCTCTGCTGTGGCAGCAAGGGGGCCGCACAGCTGTGGGAACAGTTGCCTCGCATGCCCTCAGCTGTGCCCGCCCTCAGAGGTGCCCCGCTGCAGGGGCCTGGGGTCAGGCCGGCCTGCGAGGCCAGGGGCCGGGGCCACGTGCTCTGAGCATAACATTGCTCCCCCAGCGGCCTGCCTCATGGTCCCGGGCATCAGACGTGACTCTGTAACGTCAATGCAGGGACCGGGAAGTGAAGGTACAGGAGGCCAGGATGTGGGACGAGAAGCCAGGCGAAGGCCTGTAGCTGTGTCCAGAGGGGCGTGAAACAAATCTCCTGATCTCATAACTAGGCTTGGCACTCATCAGCATTTACCTTTTCTTCTTTTTATCAGAAAACTCTTTAAGATTATGGGCTGTGAATTATTTAGTTATTTTTGCTAAAAACTGAACTGCATCCAATACAAAATGGCCTACAACCTCATCCTTTCAAGTTGCCTTGTATAGACGGCCATGTGTATTCTTGAACAAAACCTTCTTCCTGTTGTCACTGACAGGTTAAACAACGTGCACAAATATCCATGCATTCCACTTGCAAAGGAAAATCAAGTTTAACATGTTCTTTTTCTTCCTTTCTTTCTTTTTTGCTATGAAGGGCATATTTTATTTATTTACTTTTTTAATTTAAATTCAATTAATTAACACATAATATATTATTAGTTTCAGAGGTAGAGGTCAGTGATTCATCAGTTGCATATAATACCCAGTGCTCATTACATCACATGCCCTCCTTAATGTCCATCACCCAGTTACCCCACTCCCCTTTACCCACCTCCCCTCCAGCAACCCTCAGTTTGTTTCCTATGATTAAGAGTCTCTTATGGTTTGGCTTACTCTCTAATTTAGTCTTGTTTTATTTTTTCCTCTCTTCCTATGATCCTCTGTTTTGTTTCTTAAATTCCACATATGAGTGAGATCATATGGTAATTGTCTTTCTCTGACTTATTTCACTTAGCATAATACCCTCTTGTTCCATCCATGTCATTGCATATGGCAAGATTTCATTCTTTCTGATGGCTGAGTACTATTCCATTGTACATATACCACATCTTCTTTATCCATTCATCTGTTGATGGACATCTGGGCTCTTTCCATAGTTTGGCTATTGTGGACATTGCTGCTATAAACATGGGGGTGCAGGTGACCCTTTGGATCACTACATTTGTATCTTTGGGGTAAATACCTAGTAGGGCAATTTCTGGGTCCTAGGGTAACGTGTTCTCGTAGCAAAGCACTGTTCAGAAGCAGCCTTGGGTCCAAGCCCTGCCCACTTAGGGGTCTTAGCCACGCCCACGTGAGGTCTGAGTCCTGCCCACTTAGGGGTCCTGGCCACGCCCACTTGGGGGTCTGAGCCCCACCCACTAAGGGGTCCTAGCCCCACCGTCCTGGCTGTGTAACTTTGGATGAGTCAGGTAACTTCCACAACTTCACCTGCCAAGTGGGTGAAAGGCCCCTCCCCACACACGCCCCCCCCCCCCCCCCCCGCCGCCCCGGCTGAGGCGCAGGCCTCGGCCCAGATGGCTCTTGAGATCGAGGTCTTGGTGATACGAATATATTGAACAAACGTCATCACTTGTCAAAGCATCTTGCCCTTCGAGTTTAACAATAAGCAAAATCAAAAGACCAAGCATGAATAATATGCTGTTAACACTTTATTGTTACTATTTTTATGCATTATCATCATCATCGTTTTAATCACTTAAAAAGGTTAGACAATTAAGAGTGTCAACAAGCAGGAAGCCAAACTGCAAATGCTCCACATTGCCATGGCCACCGTGAGCTGCCAGGACAGTCCGGAGAGTTCCTCCTCCCTCTGCTGAGCCAAAGTATTAAACCTCCAAACAAGAAACACTTACACTTCTGTTGGAAGTCACCTACAAATAACTAAGTGCTAGTGTACAAACACAGCAGTGGAAAATAAAAGCTACTATGTTTCGACCATTCACTTTCTGACAGGAATTACAGTATATGCCATAAGAGTTCTTTTTTTTTTAAAGATTTTATTTATTTGTTAGAGAGCGAGATGGTGGGCGAGAGAGAGAGTGAGCAAGGGTACAAGCAGGGGGAGCTGCAGGCAGAAGGAGAAGCAGGCTCCCCGCTGAGCAAGGAGCCCGATGCGGGACTCAATCCCAGGGCACTGGGATCATGACCTGAACCAAAGGCAGACGTTCAATCGACTGAGCCACCCAGGCGTCCCCATAAGGGTTCTTTTACTTATCTGCTTCTCACAGCAACCCTGTGAGGTAAATACCATTATCCACATCCTACAAATGCAGGAACTGAAGCTTGGACACTCTCATGACAAGTCTGATAGCTGGTTTGCACGTGGCTGGGGTTCAAATCCAGAGTTACTGTGTCATTTCAAAGCCCTGTGTTTTCCCCTGAAAATACATTGCTTTATAATCTACAGTCAGCCAGGGTTTAATGTCTAGCAACACAGATGAAGTTTGCCTCAAATATTTTTGTTTACTCTGGGAAAAAAAAATGCTGTAGAACAAGCCGATGTTGTAAAGACAATATTGTAAAGAGCACTTCACTTAAGTACTTTCCGACAGTTTAACATCAGGGCAGCATATGATGCCAAAGAATGAAGACATTTTATTTAAAATTACACTGGCACAAGACCATCAAAGTATCCTTAACATTTTCATTAAATTGAGATACAGATAGAGCTAGAGTAGTAAATCTCTTCTGATACCAGCTGGTCATTTAAGAGCCAAGGCTCCAAGCAGTGGTGAGCCTGAAGGAAAATCCGGAAAAATCCAGGTTTTGTTCAGAGCTCTCCAGGCCAGGCCACACACAGCAGTCAGTTGTGATTCAAACAAGATCTAAGCAGGTGAATCCTCCAGCTATGACCTCCACGGTGTCTGCAACAGCACGCAGTGAGCACGTGCAAGGGAAGGAGAGAACCAAGCTGGGCATTACGTCTAGTAGGCTTTATCAGTCAGGCGTCGTGAGGCCAAAAGACGGGGAGAAAACTGCCAAGTGAAAGACAGTGTGTTAGATCCCAAGAGGAGGGGGCTCACCATGCCATGGGGGCCACATGGGATGCACTAAAGCAAGTCAAGAGGTGCGGGGGCAGGTGGTGGTGGGATGGGCAAGAGCTTTTACTCTGGTTTCTGCAGGAAGGAATGGATGAGGCAGGGTATGTAGGCTTAGGATTGGTTGGTTTGAGGGACTTATGTGGGCTCTAGGGCATAGCAGCTGTCCCCAGTTGTTGGGACCTTGCTCTGGGGTGGTTAGGGCAGGTGGATGGTGGCGCAGAGTGTGAGGGCTCACTGGAGCAGGTGATAGGGGTATGGGCTCCACATTGCTTGGCTTGCATTTGTGAAATGCTCTCACAGGTAGACAAGGGTTGACTGTCTCTAAGGAATGGTGAACCCTGGGTGGGCAGAGCCTCTAGGGTCAGTGAGGCCCCAGACATCAAAGCACCAGGACACAGAAGATAAAAGATATGGTAATACAGAGAAGGGAGGCCTCCAGACAATACCCAGGAGAAGGTGGTGCCTTGGAAGCGTCCCCTCCAGCCTCAGTTGAGCCTTCGGATGAGCCTGTAACCCCAGGACCATCTTGACTGCAAGCTCCCAAGAGACCCTGAGGGAGAACCACCAGGTGAAGCCATTCCCAAATTTCTGACCCACAGAAACTGAGACACGAGATGTTTATTGTTTTAAGCCACTGGCTGTTGGGGTAATTTGTTAGGCAGTAAGACAGCTCTAATACAAATGTGGGTCTGTGTGGGGTTGATGAGGCCAGGGTTGTGGGTCTGACACCAGGAAAAGCAGTCAGGCTGGATCCTGGCACTGCCGTTTCTGCTACTCAGACCCTGATACACAAGTTCTCCAAGAAAATTCCAGAACCGATTTCTAGTCAGTTCCAGAGGTTTCGGGATGCGGGTGCTGGTGGGTTGGAGTACTGTGTGTGTCTGCTCTGCTACAAGGAGGCCCGCCTGGTTTGAAATGGCCAGTGACTGGGAAGGGGCTGTGGTGTCCACAGCGCCCTCCCAACCAGGGGCCGAGCCAGACGCAGCTACACCTCCAGGCCTGCCCTGTGCCCGGCTTCACCCTGCAGCCAGGCTGGACATGCAAGGACCCAAGCCTCTTTTTTATGACAGTCATTTCCATCACTGCCTCTAAAATACCTGTTCTGCTCCACTCACCTCACGACCCCAGTCCCGGTGAGGCTGATGAAGGGGGGGTGGCCGTCGGGGAAGGCTCACCGGCACACCCACAAAGTCACCCGAGGTCCCTGCGCCGATGCAGACGGAGAGCGTGTTTCAGAATGGGTTGGCTTCAGTTTAACTTTTTAAAGTTATACAGAAAAATCTGAAAGGTGTGAGAAAGTCCCAGTCGCAGCCGGAAGAACTGCGCGCCCCAGACGCGCCGACCGCTCACCTCGTGCGGCTCGCGCTCCGCCGCCCTCACCTGAAATACCTGCTGAAACATTCGAGAGTAAGTTGGTGTTGTCCTCCTGGTTCAGAATCCCGTTGAGGAGCAGACTTTACATTGAGCTGTTGTGAGTCTTTAATGTCATTCGATCGGAAAGGGCTATTTTGAAAAGCCTCATCAGAGAGCGGGCCCTGAGTGGTGGGGGCCTTCCAGGATCACCTGCGGCCCCACGGGGCTTTGGCCAATCGCCTAGCTCCCACCCCCTTCCGTGTCCTGCTTGCTCACGAGTTGAAATATGGCCGTATGTGCCATGTTTTGACAGTTTTTTCCCCTTAAAGCACTGTCTAGGTCTAGAATGAAAAACTGTCCCTTAATAACTTTGTAGCCAGTGTCCTCTTTGGTGTCCAGCGCAAGCGGGGAAAGGAGCTCAGGGCCATGTGAACAAGCCTTCCCCCCGGTCCTTCTCCAGCCCCCGCCTCTCGGAGGCTCTAGAGGGACGTCCGCCGGAGAACCGCGGACCCTCGGGGGAGAAAATGTCCAGCCTCATTCAAACCTGGCACCTCCCCGTTCTGGGGACCTCGCCCAGAAATGGGTCAGGATCGCGCATGGCTTTGCCCCCACCGTTGGGTCGATCTGGCGTGTCCTCCGACCCTCTCTGCTCCGGTCGGACCCCTGTGGGCCCACCTGCAGCTTCCCAGTCCATCCTGTAGTCCTCCTCCGTTATAGCTCCTCCAGCCCTGTTTTGGGTCTGTCCCGCAGCACCTGATGCCATCTGCCACGGAGCCTGGCGGCTGTGGGGTCTCGCTCCCTCTCCTCAACAGTCCCCTCTTTCAGGTGCAGGGAGCCGCCCCCATCTCCCCATCCCTGAAAATGCTCCCTCTCAGGATCCTACTCCATGCAGCAAACACATTCCCAACTAGCAGGCAACTAGTCGACCAGAGTCTCCTTCAAAATAAGGGAATCTATCAGAAATTCTTCCTGCCACTATAATCTAATTTAAAAGCAAGAAAATCTTTACTAACAAATTGCTGAATGTCATAGCACAATGTATTCGAAATGTGAGGGAGCCTTTGTATCTTTGTGTTACAAACAGAGGTTAATGCAAACATGGCAGACTGTTTTCTGGAAAAGGCCACAGAAATATTTCCAGCCCCTCCTTCAGACTTTGCCACACCTCCTCCACGTCAAGGGCTAACGAGCTAAACCTAACCTGTTCTGTACTCATGAATTTTTTTTAAGAGTGGTAAAATACCCACAACATAAAATTTACCATTTTATTTATTTATTTATTTAAAATGTTTATTTGTTTAGGCAATCTCTACCCCCAACGTGGGGCTTGAACTCACGACCCTGAGATCAAGAGTCGCTCACCCATCCGACGGAGCCAGCCAGGCGCCCTCCCCCATTTTAACCATTTTCTAGTGCACAGTTCTGTAGCATTAAGTACATCCACGTTGTTGTGCAACCATCACTACTGTGCATCTCCAGAACTTTCCATCTTCCTAAACTGAGATGATGTCCCCATGAAGCGCTAACTCCCACCCCACCCTCTACTCTCTATCTCTATAGATCTGATGGCTCTCGGGACCTCGGGTAAAGGAGTGGTGCAGTATTTGCCCTTTGTGACTGTCTCATCTCACTCAGCCCATGCTCTCAAGCCTCACCCATGCTGCAACAACTGTCAGGATTTCCTTCCTTTTTAAGGCTGATCATTTTCCAGTGTATGGCTACATCCCTTTCAGTTTATCCATTCTTCCATTGGTGGACACTGGATTGCTTCCGTGTTTTAGCTGCTGTGACTTAAGCTATTCTACTTTCTGGCTATCATAAATAATGCGGTTATGATTATTGGTAGAGAAGTATGTTTGAGTCCCTACTTTCAATTCCACTGGGCACATACCTAGGAGCTGAATAAAACTGAACTTTCAAGGCAACATTTCCTCTCTGTGATGGCAAAATCACAGCCACAGGAAGGGAACCTGAAATCTAGCATGCACGCAAAGACAAAGGCTGATTTCCTTGATTTGCCACCCATGACGACTTCTCAGAGAATAATCGCAAGACTGCTGGCTCAGGGGAGAGCGAAATTAGGCTTCGCAAGCATGGACGTTTTCCTCCCGCAATTGGAAATTGTCATTGGATTCACCATCTATTTAAGCGCATACGACCTGGGACTTCGTCGTTTAAAAAATTATAGAATTGATGTGCGATACAAATTTAAACTTAAAAATCTCAAATAACAACCTGATTATATCTGGAATCTGGGTTTTACAGTCGTTTCTACACAAAAAACAGAGTTATAAGAATAAAGGAATGCAGAGCTGTGAATGTACGTCCAAGCGCTCCATATCGCACTAGAAGCAAGCCTTCGTAATCCGCCTGTAGCTCATCTTTCAAATTAAATTTGGTAAGTAAGTTTATGATTATATTTTTCCTGAGGAGATGCGGTTACTTTAAAATATTTAATGTATTTTTGAGGTGCAAAGATTGACATACAGATATTAAATAGATCAATGTTAACTAGCACAAAGATTGATAGCCATGGATCTTGTCCAATCCTCTCATTTTACAGATTAAAAAATTTGAACTCAGAGAAGTCAAGAAAATTACCCGAATGGATGTAATTTCCAATTCTCACTCTTTACATTAATATCATGATGCCTTGTTTATTATCCTAAAATTATCTCAGTCATGTTTCAGAGAGAGCCTTTTCCCTTACCTTTCAGGACTGGGAGGACATTTAACGGAGCACACCCAGGATTGGGCCAAGCGGCCGCCTGTCCCCCTCCCTCATGGCGCCTTGTCCTCTTTACAGGGCCTCCCGCCACGGCCCAGGGCCCTGGACTGCTGCGCCCTGGCCCCGGCGGCCACTTCCCTTCAGGCGGGGCCCTTGTCCTATACTCCGGTCCCCGGCAGCCCCCGGCCTTAGCTGCTGATCTGGAAATGAGTGGCAATGGATTTCTTCCTCTGCCCAGGTAACACCATGGAAATTTTTAAAGCTTCTTCCCGGAGAAAATTCTACACATACATGAAAGTAGAGCGCCAAGGATCATAAACCCTCACGGATCAGTCACTCAGTTTCAACAGTTACCAACTCATAAGTGATCATGTTTCCTTGGTGGACGCCGGCCCTCCTCCCAGCCCCAGATCATTTTGAGGCTAATCCCCCAAACTGCATCGTTTCATCCATATATATTTTAGGATGTACTGCTGAAAGATAAGGACTACTCTTTTTCTAAACCCAAAGAAATGAAAAATAATTACTTAATGCATCAGCTATCCAGGTAGCGTTTGGATTCCCTGATTGTCTCATAATTTTTTACTTTGTTTGAGTCAGGATTCAAATGATATTCATAGGTCGCAATTTGTTGATATTTCTCCAAAATTTATTTTAATCTCTAGATTCCCCTCCTATTTCTTTTTGTTTTGGTTTTTAAAGATTTTTATTTATTTATTGAGAGAGAGAGAGAATGGTAGAGAGAGAGCACGAGAGGGAAGAGGGTCCGAGGGAGAAGCAGACTCCCCGCGGAGCAGGGAGCCCGATGCGGGACTCGATCCCGGGACTCCAGGATCATGACCTGAGCCGAAGGCAGTCGCTTAACCAACTGAGCCACCCAAGCGCCCAAATAAATAAAATCTTAAAAAAAAAAATCCTCCCATCAGTAACCTGATACAAAAAAAAAAAAGAAAAGAAAAAGAGGGATAAATGCTTGATTGGTTCTTTACCTTTATCTACCAGCTTTGAAAATAATGCATTGGCTCCTAAGCATTCTCCAAAGGACCAACTGTGTCCTAAAGAATTCAGCTGGCCTTGGCCCCGTCCCTTAGAGGTGTGCTCTAAACCCTTGAGGTTCCACGTGATGGGCAAGCCCCTGTTCTTCACATGGACCACACCTGATGGTTTATACTAATGTGGTTTGGGGAAGGGGCAGGCCCCAGGGAAGACCCACCACTTCCTCAGGGGCAGGGGAACTGGAGATTTAAGAATTGGCAATACTCTCTGAGTATAGACACATTGGATGCTGGGAGGGTCACACATCCCTAAGAACAAGGAAACAGCCTTTGGTACGTGCTGAGAACTTGCCCTGTGTCTTGTCCTTTGGCTGGTTCTGATTTGTATCCTTTATCATAAAACTGTAATCATAAGTATGGCATTTTCCCGAGTTCTGCGAGTCTTTCTAGATTTTCTAATTTAGTCTAAATTATTGAACCTGAAGGGGGTCCAGAATTTGTAGCCAGCTGGTCAGAAGTGAGGGTAGTCCCATGGACCCCAAACTTCCAACTGGTGTCTGAAGCCAGAGCAGTCTTGTGGGGGGTGGTGCCTTCACCTCAAGTTTGACCTACCGGGTCACAGCAAAGGTTTTTAAAGTGTTAGTGAAAATACAGTTGATGTGCTTACGGGCGCCTGGGTGGCTCAGTCGTTGGGCGTCTGCCTTCGGCTCAGGTCATGGTCCTGGGGTCCTGGGATCGAGCCCCGCATCGGGCTCCCTGCTCCGCGGGAAGCCTGCTTCTCCCTCTCCCACTCGCCCTGCTTGTGTTCCCTCTCTCGCTGTGTCTCTCTCTGTCAAATAAATAAATAGAATCTTAAAAAAAAAAAGAAAGAAAATACAGCTGATGTGCTTAACCCATTGTAATCATTGTTTTTCCAGATACTCAGATTGCCCAGCTCCCACACCTGTCTGGCATGATTCTCGCCATCTGTGATAGCTTTCTTTCTTTCTTTCTTTCTTTTTTTTTAAGATTTTATTCATTTACTCGAGACAGAGAGAGAGAGCGCGCACAAGCCAGGAGGGGGATCAGAGGGAGAAGCAGGCTTCCCGCCCAGCAGGGAGCCCGATGCGGGGCTCGATCCCAGGACCCTGGGACCATGACCTGAACCGAAGGCAGACGCTTAACCGACTGAGGCAGCCAGGCGCCCCTCTTCTCTGAAATATTTCAAACACAAGTACAGAGGGTATAGCAAATATTTCCTGCACTTGCTTCATACCCTTTCCCTCAAAATAAATAAGTAAATAAAGTGTCAGGTGTGGTTGGAGTACCCCGTTGTGTCTCAGGTGACCTCCTCGGCCCGCTGCTCCGCGGCATGCTCTCTCCCATGCATACGATATGCTTGCAATGCTTGTGGTTTTGATTATTTTTCATTTTTTTCAAAATAGTATGTGAACGTGGTTTTCAAAATCAACTAGTACTGCAAGGCTTTTAACAAAATAGGTCTCTCTTGCAACTTAATAGCAAGAAACCCCAAATAACCAGGTTTAAAAATGGGCAAAGGAGCTAAACACTTCTTTCTCCAAAGGAGACAGATGAATCGCCCACAGATATATGAGAAGATGCTCGACATCATTCATCATCGGGCAAATGCAAATCAAAACCACAACAAGATAGCCCCTCCCATTGTGAGGATGCTGTTATCAAAAAAATAAAAAATAAAAGACAACACGGCTTGGTGAGGACATGGAGGAGAGGGGCCCCTCGTGCGCTGTTGGCAGGAACACACACTGATGTGACCATTGTGGGGAACGGTATGGGGGGTCCTCAGAAAATAGAAGTACCGTATGATGCAGCAATCCCACTTCGGGGAGTTTACCCAAAGGAAATAAAATCAGGATCTCCTAGAGGTGTCTGCACCCCTGTGCTCACTGCAGCACTCCTCACAGTAGTCAAGATGTAGAAACAACCTAGTGTCCTTCAGCGGACGAACAGATAAAATGTGATGTGTATGTCTTACAGAGTACTATTCAGCCTCTCATTTTTATTTATTTTTAGATATTTTATTTATTCGAGAGAGAGAGAGAGAGAGAGAGAGAGAATGAGTGGGGGAGGGGCAAGGGAGAAGGATAAGCAGACTCCCCGCCGAGTGTGGAGCCTGACGTGGGACTCGACAGGGGCTTGATCCCAGGACCCCAGGATCACGACCTGAGCCGAAGTCAGGCGCTTAACCAACTGAGCCACCCAGGCGCCCCTCTATTCGACCCTTTAAATAAAGAAGGAACTCCTGACTTTTGTGACTACATGGATGAACCAGAAGGACATTATGTTCAGTGAAATAAGCCAGTCACAGAAGGACAAATACTGCGTGATGCTCCTTATATGAGGAATCCAAACTAGTCAAACCCATAGGAGGACAGAACGATGTTATAAGCATTTCTTTAAAAATGGTTGAAAATGCTTCTAAAGTGTGATTATTGACTGAAGCGTGCATGATCGTTGTCATTGTTGACATTTCTTTGAGAAGCTGTGAAATGTTACAACTTGTGCTATGTCGAAAATGTCTTCAGTCTCTTTACAGAAGCACTGACTTCAGTAAAGTGTGTTTACACTGAACAAAACAAAACAAACAAACAAAACATCTCCTAGAAGGAGAGAGTGGAATGGTGGTTGCCAAGGGCTGGAAAAAGGGGGACTTGGAGAATAATTAATACAAAGTTCCGGGTACATGACATGGATAAGTCTGACAGAGCTCTCATACAGTGTAATGCCCGGAGCAAACAATTCTCTATTCTACACTCAGAAATTTGTTAACAGGGTAGACCTTTTAAGTGTTCTTATTACCAAATAATTAATAATAATAAAATATTAATATTAATAATTATTAATAATTATTATTTTTAATATTTTATTATTAATGATAAATATAATTATTATTTTATAATTATTTTATATACATTATATATTTATTATATACATGTTATACAATATTATTATATTGTATAATATATTATATTATATTGTATCATATATTATATAATATATATTTATTATATACATATTATACAATATGTATAATATATGTATTATGTATATATTATATGTATATGTATGTATACATACAATATGTATAATATATATTATATAATTATTTTATAATTATTAATAATAATTATTATTATAAGGAGGTGGGAGAAAACTTTTGATGTGATGGATAGGTTTAGGGCATAGATCGTGGTGGTCATTTCATGGGTGTATAATCATCTCCAAACTCATCAAGTTATATGCATTAAATATGTACAGCTTTTTGTATACATAAAATTTTATTAATGAGGTCTCTACTTACCTACTGTCAATCCTCAGGGGTGGCCACTTTCAATTCTTTTAGTCATTCATTCTGGTTATTTCCCTCCTTATTTCTATATAATGTGCATTATCAGACAGCCCTTGATCGGTCAGTCTTCAACACTTGGTTGCATTAGATGACGTGATGTTATAGATGAGGACTGTAGCTCTCCATCTCCCCAGGACAGATTTATCACAATTTTAAAAAATATTTTATTTATTTATTTGAGAGAGAGAGAGGGAGAGAGAGAGCAGGCATGAGTGGAGAGAAGGGCAGAGGGGGAGGGAGAAGCAGTGTCCCCGATAAGCTGGGAACCTGACAGAGGGCTCCATCCCAGGATCCTGGGATCGTGACCCGAGCCAAAGGCGGACGCTTAATGACTGAACCACTCAGGAGTCCCAGATATATCACAATTTTATAGTGCATCCACACTTAGCGTTTTCACCATTATGGCTCTGTGTAAATACTTTTTTGCTGCTGACCCAAGTTCTATGCTAGCGCTGTCCAACAGAACTTTCTGCGATGATGGAAATGTTCTATATCTGAACTGTCTAATACAGAAGGGTCTAGACATATGTGGCTATGTGCTTTTGTGGCCAATGAAGCTGAGAAACTGAATTGTATTTAATAAAATTAATTAAAATGTAAATTGCCACTTGTGTCTCGTGGCTATCATAATGGACAGCACGATAAATCTACACTATGATGGTATTTCCTTTCTTATATACCTTTTCCCAGAAGCTAATACCTGTCTAATTTTGGGGGCACCTGGCTGGCTTAGTTGGTAGAGCATTTGATTCTTGATCTCCGAGTCGTGAGTTCAAGTCTCACATTGGATGTAGAGCTGACTTTAAAAAAATGATAACTGTCCAATTTTTAAAAGATTTTATTTTATTTGAGAGAGAAAGAGAGTGAGTAGGGTGAGGGACAGAGAGAGAGAGGGGGAGAGAGAATCTTTTTTTTAAGATCTTAGTTATTTATTTGACAGAGAGAGAGAGAGCACAAGCAGGGGGAGTGGTAGGCAGAGGGAGAGGGAGAGGGAGAAACAGGCTCCCCGCAGGGCAGGGGGAGCCCAATGTGGAACTCGATCCCGGGACTCTGGGACCATGACCCGAGCCGAAGGCAGTCACTTAACCATGACCTGAGCTACAGCCAGCTGACTGAGCCACCCAGGCGCCCCTGTCCTTAACATTTTTAGGTTAAGGGCCAGGGAGGGAAGGAGCATCTCACAGAGAGAAGAGGGACACAAGGAAGCCTCAGACCAGCTGCTCGCAAGACACCCTCGGAGATCCTGATCAGTGAGTGCGTGGTGGAGGGTGAAGGGCAGCCCACAAATGCCTAGCAAGAAGAGCCACGTGGGATGACATCACGCTAAGACGCATCTGCACAGCAAAGGAAAACCGGCAACAGAATGAAAAGTCAGCCTACAGAGTGGGAGAAAATATTTGCAAATCACATATCTGAGAAGGGTCAGTATCCAAAATGTGTAAGGAACACATACCACTCAATAGCAAAAAACAAATGACCCAGTTAAAGAGTGGATAAAGGACCTGAATAGACATTGTTTCAAAGGCGACACACAGGTGGCCAACAGGTATATGGAAAGGTACTCAGTATCACTCATCAGCAGGGAAATGCAAATCAAAACCACAACAAGATGTCGCCTCACATCTGTTAAGACGGCAATTATCAAAAAGACAAGGGATGCCAAGTGTCAGCAAGCCTGTGAAGAAAAGGGCACCCTTGTGCTCTGATGGTGAGAATGTAAATTAGCACAGCCATTATGGAAAATAGTGTGCTGGTTCTGCAGAAAATTAAAAATAGAACTGCCCTATGATGCAGTAATTCCACTTCTGGGTAAATATCGTATCCAAAGGACTTGAAATCAGAATTTCGAGGAGATATCTGCACCCCCATGTTCACTGCAACATTACTCACAACAGCCAAGACGGGGGAACGACCCAAGAGTCCTTTCATGGATGAGTGCGTAGAAGAGATGTGGCCTATACCCAACAGTATATCACTTAGTCTCAAGAAAGAAGGAAACCCTGCCATTTGCCACAAATACAACACGACCTCACATGTAGGCGGAGCCTAATGCCGTGAAAGCTGCAGAGGTGGGTGGCGGGTGGTGGGGGGCAACTTGCTGGGGGGCCGGGCTGCGGAGGGCGAATGGAGAGGTGTTGGTTTCAGCTCTGCAGGATGGATATGTTCCAGAGGCCTGCCGTGCAGCACTATGATTTTAGTTAACAATACTATATCCTGTGCTTGAAATTTTCCAAAGCGGGTGGATCTTAAATTAAAACTTCTACCTCCCCCGACACTCGTGGTGATTATAAGAGGTGATCAGTATGTAAATCAGCCTGGGTACAGAGCTCTTTTCCGCAAGGTAGACATAGATCAAAACCTCTTTGAGGACCTTGGCTCTGGAGCAACAACCCAGCCTGGCACTTTCCATCTGGTGAAATATTTGTAGGCTCCCTGAAATTCAGTCAACCAACGTGGATGGCTCTCCTACCACAGACAAGGGGCTAAGAGAAAGGTTGGGGGACCCGAGCACAAATACGTTACAGATAAGAAGTGCGTATTTTATATGGCTAGTACTTCCTTTTAAGATTTCAAAAGAATAAATGAATTTTGAAGGAATTTTGCTCCACTGCTCTGCTGTTGGAAAGGCCTGAGTCCTCTTGAGCTATGCGGTAAGGTCGGTGACCCTAAAAAGAAATTCGTTTTCAGGAATTATTTTTAAAAGCCGTGAGCTTTTCCAGGAGTCTCAACGCATAAATCACACCTTTCACGAAAACCCATAAAATATACTCCGCCTGTGAGATGAAATGAAATCGAGACAAACCTAATCTCCAGTTACTAGTTCTGTTCCCAAGGCTGGACAGAAGGCCACTGTCAGGATTCTCTGCTTCCAGACAAGCAATTCAGAAACCCAAATAACAACCTCACATAGTCTTTTGCTCTAGAAATTGCCACCCCCCCGACACATTTCAACACGCCCCTGCTCCCTTGGGACATGTCCTCCCTACGCAGGGAAAGCGTCCTGCTGCGAACACAACTTTCATCTCCGTTCCCATTCACACGCTGCTAGGGATTGTTCAGACCTGCCTTACAACAGTTTGAACAGTACTGTGTGGTGAAGCGGCACATATTTGAGATTTCTTTGTGTTATCTTGATCAAGCAGAGCACCGCCTGGTACAGGACGGGCGCTGTTCTGTGCGCAACGAGCCGAGTGTGAGAGCCAATTGATCAGGCGCGTGGTGACAGTCGCCGTGTGCAATAGGCATCCATCTGTTGTACCTGACACGGCTCTCCGCCTGAGTTTGTGAAAACCCAGGACCCTCCCAAGGAATTAAGAGTCTTAAAACAATAAGCTGGAAGAAAGGCTCAAGATTAAAATAATTTTTAACTCTTTTTGATTTTAAAAGAACGTACGAACAGTGCATTATGTGGTTGTGTGAGGATAGTGAGTGTATCGTGAAGGTATATTAAAATGAAAACTGGAAGTATAGAATGTCAAAATCCAAAAGCAGAGCATGTCCCCATCTATGTTGCCAAAATCTATCAATTATTTTGAATAAGTGATCTGGTTATTACCTACTAGGCTACCTCAGACTAGCCTGTTTATTGCTTCAGAGAGTCTCAGGGTAACAACTGAGTACACCCATGCCAGTTAGGGGCTTTCCCGGAGGCTGGGGTTGTGGCCAGGTGGGGGAAGAGACCTAGGCAAGAGGCGACAGGTTGGAAAGTCACCTTCCAGGTCCTCACCCCTCAGACAGGTGTGGTGTCTGCAGGTGCCCGGCTGAGCAGTGAGATCATCCCTTCCCAGGGACGCTGGGCAAAGCTTCTTGATTCTACTAAGCTTCGCTCTTATGGAGCAAGGAAGGCCCGAGTTTCCAACTGTGGGAGGCGGAAACGTGAGTGTTGTATCGGTTTCCCATGGCGGCTGTGACGAATGACCACAAATCTAGTTGCTTAAAACCACACAGACGTGTCTTGCTACAGTTCTGAAGCTCAGAGATCCAACATGCTCCCAGTGGGCTAAAATAAGTCATCAGCAGGGCTGGCTCCTTCCGGAGGGTTAGGGGGAAATCTTGCCGTTCCTGTTTCTCAGCCTTCTAGAGGCTGCCACGATCCCTGGTTCGTGGCCTGCTGGCCAACACGCCGCTCCCACCTCTGCTTACCCTCACGTCTCCTCCTCTGACCCTGACCTCCTGCTTCCCTCTTCTAAGGACCCTTATGTTACCATGGGCCCACCCGGATAATTCGGGGAATCTCCCCACGTCAACATTCTTAACATCATCACGTCCGCACAAGCCCGCTTTGCCCGGCAGGGTAGGATAGTCACGGGTTCAGGGACTAACCCGTGGACCTCTTTGGAGGGCATTACTCTGTCTACTAGAAGTGTGTTTTTTGTTTAAAACATGTGGGAGACCTTCATATTGAAAAGGGAGAAAGTTTTTTGAGGGGGTCCCGGGAGGGAATTCAGGATTTTCAGGGCAGAAACTGGTGATAGCATTTAAGGATGATTCATTAGCGGAGTCTATCACCTGCCAAGAGATGGAAAATGCTTCCACCCACGACTCCGCGCAGGATGTCCCACAGCAGCGTTTGGCCGACGCAACTGAAAGGATGTCGGGGACCAGTACCAGTCCGCTGAGTTCAGTGAGGAAAGCACCTTTTGAGCACCTGCTGTGTGCTGTGACCGAGGGCTACCCTGTCCTGAAGAGGCTTCCTGTCTCCTCCAAGGAAACACAACGCATCGAGGCTACAACCCCGGGGCGCCTGGCGGGCCTAACAGGAAAGACCAAGGGGGACTACGCTGGGGGCGCCGGGGGTGCCGGGGGTGCCGGGGGTGCCGGGGGGTGCCCGGGACGAGGGCACAGCCAGGAAGGGGCAGCGGGGGCACAAAGGAGCGACGTGGTCCTCAGGGTCTCATCACCTACCCGCTCCAGGAAAGCGGCGTCCCTCCTCCCCCTCCGTCTCTACAGCAGGAGCCCCCACCTGCTCAGCGGGGCCAGGGGTCCCCACGCGCTGCCCTCTGCCCGCGGCTGTCCCACGGGTGTCCAAACTCGACTCAGTGCATTTCGGCTTCCAACAAGCTTCTCCCCTTTCCAGAACTTTCCTCATGACATCACCCTCACAGCGCCTCAGCCCGGAGCCTAGGACTCCGCTGGCCTCTCCCCGCGTCTTCGTCTCTGCCCTGCGCCTTTTTCCTCCCTGGCCCCGGGGCCGTTGGGCTTAGCGGCAGCCTGGCCGCCGTCTGTCCCCCTGCCCGCATCTTCCTCCCCACGTCGCAGCAGCCTCGGCTGGTTGGGAGCCAGTTCCTCCGTCTCTCCCCCTCAGCCTCCCCTGGGCCAGAGTCGAAACGGATGCATCAGCAGGGCTGCCACCCGGAAGAGTCAGAAAAAAATGCCGAGCGCCATTAAAAATCTTTTATTTTAAAATAAATTTTCACCATGCAGCCAAGAGGGAACCATGCTTCTTTCCTTGTGAGCTCTGGATGCCACTGAACACCCACCACTTGTGCATCGTCCTCCAATCGTTTCTGGTCCAGTTTCTAGAGACATATTTCATGATCAGTTTCTAAACTGTCTGGAACCACATGATCTAATGACCCTTTATCAGTGTGATTTGGGGCACACTCTTGCAGCCCTCCCTATGTGAAATAAATCAAGGTCCTTAATTAACAAAGACTGCGTGATTGCCAAAGCCATGAATTAGTTTGTGCTCTAGCTGCGGGATCACAAAAGTACAGTAGTTACAATTAATGGATTTAATTTTCAACGTAAGGGGCTCTGTATCCAAGTGCTAAAGAAGTCCATTTTAGCATTCTTATTACTCTTTAATTATAATTGATGTACCTGGGAAAGATGTCAGCGGCGTCCGTTTTTACGCAGGTGTCAGGCTACCCTTAACAGCTCCCCCTTCTTGTAGTGATCATCCGTGGTCGGCAACACGGTTTTGATGAAATCCAAATTTATTAGGGTTATTAAAAGTCATTAATTATTTGGCACCTTCTAGATTTCACTTGCTTCATCTTTAATGAAAATTGACAGCTTTATATTTTTCGGTGTGAACGTGGGATTTAGTTTGAAGCGCTCCCTGTCCTGCCCTATGCCCGGCCTCCCCTGTCTTTCCCCCATTGCTACCCAACCTTTGCTCCCTCTCCCCCTGGCCCACCCAGTTATTGATTTGTAGCCCTTTCCCTTTTAAACAAACAGACAATTTGTCTTCCCCTGTGTTCCTTTCCACGGGCCCTGTGGAAACCCCCCAACCAAACCCAAGGACGATGGTTTCAGTGCAGAAGTGGGCTCCGAGGGCGTGAGCCAACCACAGCGCGAGGAGCCTGAGCTGGGGACATCAGAGCCCTGCCTGTGCCGAAAAGGAACACCGTGTTCCCAGCTGACATTTCCCCTCCTGCTCGGGTAATGGGTCTGGGTGCTAAGCAGCTGAGGTGGTGGGGAAAACACGAAGCCGTGTGCGGGGTCACTTGTACACACTGAAGCTGGGCAAGCCATCTGTCCTGCACTCCCAGGGCAAGTCTGGCAAATGAGGGTGTGAATATTGTTGGGGTGCCCTGATGGTAAGAGCCCGTGGCCCGGTCTGTGTGCCCCATCCTGGGAGACCCAAGCTTACAAGCTTTGGCTCTATGCTAATGTCTCTTAGTTTTCCCCCAAAACCAGCACGGTGGCTCTGGTGGAGAGACATGACGTCCACACTGCTGGATGAGACCGTCGCAGGCAGATGCTGCCTTTCACAAGCTAAGTGGGGGCCCCATTACTCATGGGAGCCAATTCCTGCACCATCCGTACTACACTCCCTACACCCTGTATCGTGTTTGGAAGGAGGACTTGCGACGCAAGGCATCCAACACAGATAGCAGACCCTTCAAGAACTGGGCATTTTCCACCATAACTAGGAGTTGATTTGGGGCTGGGGGAGGGAGCCGAATCAGGAAAAAGTCTTGGCAAAGCTCTGTGCATATTCATTCTCTTACTCAGAAACTGTGAAACTACCTGCTTAAAAGTGCAAATTTAGTCAACACAGTTGATTGGCATTAGTATTTCCTCTGTGTGTAGATGCAGATATACAGACACAGAGCAAGGAAAAGAATACTTTCAAAGAAAAGAGATTTTTCCCTCTGATTGTCTATGTAGAAAAGAGGGAAAGGAATTAAAGGAATGACTTGTATCATTTAGGCAGAAAATACTGTGGCCAAGGAAAGCGAGTTTGAGTCTGAATCCTCATGGCCGGCTGGCCACACTGACAGAGCCCAGACGCTGCAGGGTCCCTGTGATCCCTCCCCAGCCTCTCCTCCCCACGTCCCCATCAACACATCCTCCAGGAGGCCTACAACACCCTCGATTAGAGGGACAGCCCTGGAATTAAGGGAGTAGTCTCTCTAAGTTCTTACTTAAAATACAAAATGTTTGGGGCGCCTGGGAGGCTCAGTTGGTTAAGCGTCTGCCTTCGGCTCGGGCCATGATCCCGGGGTCCTGGGATCGAGCCCCACATCGGGCTCCCTGCTCGGTGGGGAGCCTGCTTCTCCCTCTGCCTCTCCCAAACGCTTGTGTGCTCTCTCTCAAATAAATAAATAAAATCTTTAAAAAAAACACACAATACTTGGGAATGGGGTTACAGGGTTATACAGGATAGCAAGAGTTCTCAACCTCAGCACCAGTGACATTTTGGCTAAGCTCTAGGTCTCTAATACAAATTATGAAAATCCAGAACGCTTTCCTTCTTTGTGGCTACTGCCCTCTGTTCTCCAATCAAACAGGTTCCATTTTATTTTAAAAATGTTCCGATCTACAGAAAACTAAACACACGGTACAAAACGCGTTCACATACCCTCCACCTAGATTCACCGAATGTTAATATATTGTCACATTGACTTTCTCTCCCCATGTGCGGGTGTGTGTGTGCAGGTGTGTGTGTCTCTGTGGATGTGTGTGTACACATAGATGTGGGTGCATTGTTTACGTGGGGGTGTGTGTGCACAGTTTTTGCTGAACCATTTGAAAGCACACTGCACACAGAATGCCTTTCACATCTAAATACGTCAGCATGCATCTCCTGCCGGCACTTGGCAACCACAATGTCAGCGTCACTCCAAAGACAACGGACCATTCCACGGATGATGTGGTGTACCGTCCGTATTCAGATTTCCCCAGTTGGCCCCCGAATGTCGTTTAAAGCTGAATTTTTTTTTTTAGAGTCTTGGTCCCCTCAGGGTCCAACCGTGGCATTTGGGTTTTACTCTGCTGATCTCTTTCACCTGAGAACTGCCCCCCTCCACCCCCCTCCTTGGGATTATTTTCCACAACGTTGAATTGTTGGCTGAGGCCAGGCCAGGTCTCCCTGACTCTGTCAGTGGCTCCTCTTGTAGTGTCCTGAATGTTTCCCCCTAATTTCATGGGGGCTAGCATCTCTGGGAGGAATCTGACATAGGTGATGTTTACGCTGAAGAGGGACTTTTGGCAAAACGCGTTGGTACAGGACATACACACTGCCATTTGCCACGGCGCCCATCCCCTTTGCTTTGCCCGCCTGGCCTCCTCATGACAGATGCACTTTTGCTCCTCACCCAGGTCAGGGAAGGCTGCACTTGGGCCACCCTGGCCCAGCCTGGTGGTTAATCTCCTTACGTGTGGGGCCTGGCCAAGTTCAGTCCACACCGCAGATCCCTCTGGGCGCCTGACGGACCTGAGAGACCAGTGTCAGGAGGCCCCCAGGCCTGACAGTCCCATGGTTGGGGGTCCCATGAATCTCAACAGAACTCCCAGAAACATCCAACAGGTAACACCACCACCTCATTTATATATGCAATGCTACATTTCCTAAACCTTTCTTCACATACTAGCAAATTTTCAAAACTGTCCCATGCAGTAAACAATATTCTTCTCATTTTACTGATGGGAAAGCCCTCAGGAGGCTAAGGTGACGTCGCAAAGACAGAAGGAATGCAGCCAGAACCCGGCCGTGTAGACATGGGGCAGGGTTCACACAACAACGTGCCTGCTTCTCCGTCTGACTGTGTCGATGGTCCCTCGGAGGAGCCCCCGTTCCAGTCCCCAGTCGGCCCATGAACCATCACCCGAAGCACACTGTGAGGAGAAGGCTGCTGGTGGGGTGCATGGGGAGGGGCCAGGACGTCCAGGGAGCAGCTCTGGGCTTCCTTCAGGAGGCTTTGCTGATTGGCGAGCAGCCCTGAAAGGTGGCAAGTCCACACGTGAGGTCCCTGTTGTGCCTCGGCGGCAAACAGAGGAGGGCAGGGCGAGAGGAAGGAGCTGACCCAGCGCCGAGCGGCCCGACACAGGCCAACCGGCCCCACAGTCTCGCCCCGAGCCCGTCCCGCGTGGGACAAAAAGCCGAGCCCTGGCTTAGAAAGAAAATTCAAGGAGCTCTCCAGATTACAAAAATGTTAACCTTTACGAGCCATCTGGGGTCAAGCCGAACGCATTGATTCCTTTGCTCAAGGGGAAAATGGGATTTGTGGAACCAAAACACTGGGAAGCCAGATACCAAAACGGCAAAGAACATGGTTACCACAGCCCCGTGTTCGGCCTCGACCGTGATGGAAAGAGAAAGGGACACTGTCCCAGCAGCTTAGCTATAAATTTTGTGATAAATAGGGCACCTGTTAACTTAATTCTAAGTGATACTCAAGTGACTGGGTTCGAAAGGAAACAAAAACAAAAACCCCCAAAGCAAACGCATCCACCGAGCCGTGGTTCTCGGGGCAGCCAGCGCCCTGACCCACTTTCCCACCTTCCACCTTGACGTCCGCGCGGGGCGGGGTGGGCCTGGCTCAGCTCCAGGCACTCCGGTGACTCGCAATTAGGTAGAAATTTTAGGAGCAACAAAAATTATGGGAGGAATGTAGCTCCATCAGTCATTTTTCCACAGAACAGTGGCAATTTGAAGAGTTTTAGCACTCTGAAGGTCAAGATTAAAAACCAGGTAATTTATTACCGCTGATTTAGAGATTAACATTGTGCCAATTAATCAATTACTCGATGTGACGAATTGACAATTAATTGACGTTTCAATCTGGCAAAGCTTTTTGATTTCCATAGTGAATAATATAAAACGTCTAAATTGAAAGGTTATGAGCGTTTCTTCCAAGATCAAAATGAAAAGGAATAGAGGAGGATGCGGAAGATTACCATTCATGAAATTTGAACACAGTAAGGATATGTCATTGTCTTATCACTGAGCAATGTCACTGACCGGTTGAGCCCAAGCAGATGGAAATGAGGACCTTTTCTTATTGGTGACTCGTGCTTGCCTGTTTTATTCTTTAGGCAAAGTTGATTCTCTTAACAGGTGCTCGTGGATTTACAAAACCTTCTCATTGCCGCGAGCACTGAAGGTGAGCTCTCCACAGCGTTCAGCCCTCGACAACTGTTACAAACAAGGGATTTTCTAAGGGGCTCAAAGTGTCCGTTTAGAGCTCCTCCCTGAATAAATCGTGGTGTTCCCTGGAGTCAGGGCCAGACCCACGGTCGGGGCGAGATCATACTGTCCTTCTGGGGTGGAGTGCAACGGGCCCTGCGGCAGGCCGGGGAACTCAGCTAAGTCACAGCAAGGGGTCGGGGCCGAGAGGTTCCTTATGAACTCCAGGAGCAGACAGATGCCTCGAATCTCAGCGGGGAAGCAGAGCACATCCGGAAAGGTCGTGTGAGAAAGGGAGGAGCAGGGAAACGCTCGAAGTTTGGAAAAGAGCTTTGCTTTCTCCTTTGGCTACCAGCCTCCCTTCCTGTCCTGGTCACCCTGTTCCCCAGCTTGCCAAAGACTCCGACCTCTTGGGCTCCTGACCTTGACTTCTGCTGGGGTCCCCCACTGCATCTCAATGCTGTCTGTCCCACTTCTGCTCTTTATCAGAGAGACGAGAGGTCCAGAACTCTGAAGAGAAAAGCGATGGGGCAGAGGCTGGGAGCCGTCACAGGAGAGCAGCTCCCCTCTGGGCCCATCTTCTTCAGGTATAGAAGCAGAGGGGTGGGCCTCAGGAAGGCCTTGTCCCAGAAGGCTGTCAACTGGAGTCACAACCGGAACGACATTCAGCTTCCAAGAATCCAAAGTATAATTAGGCAAAGGGACCAGTAACTCCATTGCAGGGGAAAATTAAGTTCTTGATAAAAATAGCTGGAAAGTAGGGCGCCTGGGTGGCTCAGTCGGTTAAGCGACCGCCTTCGGCTCAGGTCACGATCCTGGAGTCCCGGGATCGAGTCCCGCATCGGGCTCCCTGCTCGGCGGGGAGTCTGCTTCTCCCTCTGACCCTCTTCCCTCTCGTGCTCTCTCTCTCTCATTCTCTCTCTCTCAAATAAATAAATAAAATCTTTAAAAAAAATAACTGGAAAGTAAAATTACAAGAGACCCTTGAAATGTGTGCCACGGTGAACGGCGCCCTTCCCCCATCCTGACCGCATCTGTCCGAGGCCCCAGGGAGGCCACAGGCATCAGGGGCCAACACATCTCTTTCTCTGCACTGCACTCCGGTTTCTTAAGGCTCTCTCTTTTCCTCTTTTCAGCTCAGAAAAATGAGCTCACGGGGCGCCTGCGTGACTCAGTTGGTTAAGTGTCTGCCTTTGGCTCAGGTCATGATCCCAGGGTCATGACAGAGAGAGAGAGAGAGAGAGAGAGAGAGAGAGAGAGAGAGCACAAGCAGGGGAAGCAGCGGAGGGAGAGGGAGAAGCAGACTCCCCGCGGAGCAGGGAGCCCAACACGGGCCTTGATCCCAGGACCCTGGGATCATGACCTGAGCCGAAGGCCGATGCCCAAGGACGGAGCCACCAGGAGCTCCAGATAAAGTTCTTAAGAAAAAGAAAAGTGAGCTCACTTCCTAGATTGAGGGTTCGGAGAAGGAAGGCAGACACCGGAGGTTTGCAGAATGTGCTCTGTTAGGGCGCACAGCCTGGGCTTACGGACGCCCACTGCGGCTCTCTGGCGTCGGCTTCCCTTCCTCTCACCGGCCGCTCAGTCTGTTGCCTCTAGAGCAGTTGGCGTCTGGTGAGCGGGGCGGTAGAGGCCTTGCACCTCCCCTGACACTACCATCAGGACTGGAAGTTGTGGCTGACGTGGGGACACAACATGAGAGGCCCCAGCAGGAGTCCTGGGCAGGGACTCCAGAGGTCAGCTCTTGCCGGGTAAGCTCAGGAACAAGGGTGACCAGGACAGGAGGGACGGAGGCCACGAGGAACAAGTTTATAGCAGAGGGGAGGCTGCGCCGGCCAGAGAGCCCCTGGCCGGTACCCAGTCCTATCCAAGCTTCAAAGGTGATGACGGCTCAGCCAGCCCAGCTCTCTCCCTGGTGAGACCCTGGATCAGCGAGGAAGGCTCCCAGCTGCAAGAGACAGAAGATCTGTCCAACAGTGGCCCCTGTGCCTGGGGACTTGGTCTTGCATTACAAGTCCCGAGGCAGGTGACCCACACCTGCCAGACACTCAGGCTCTTCCTGCCTCTCGGCTCCAACCTTCCCAGCACGGGAGTTTCCAGACTCAGGCTTATGACCTAATGGTTGCAGGGTGCAGGCTGTCTGTCCAGAGTACACCTGTCCTTCTGCCAGGCAGAAAAGAAGGGAAGGGAAGAGGAAGGAGGAAGGAAAGGGAGGAAGGGGTGCTCCCTGTGTCAGGCTAGCTGAACTTCCCTAAAAACGCGCCCGTACTTCTTACATCTCCTTGGTCAGACTTGTCACATGGTCACATAGCCTTTCCCAGGACACGCCTCTGTCCTACTCGCATCTCCTTGGTCAGAACTGTGTCACGTGGCCGCCACGGCGCCCAGACGAGCTGGTGGTTTAGGTGGGCGCAGTTCCTCTCCTCCCAAACCTGCGCTCTTTTCAAGAGTAGCCCCTGGGTCTGTGGGGTAAGCATCAGACTGGTTTTACGGTCTGGTACAGGCTCGGATGGGAGCAGGTGGAGCGGAGGTGTGGACACGCGGGGCGCGCCGTGTCACCCCGAGTCCGCCGCTCCGGCCGTGAGAGGCCTCCGTCATGCCCACCGCAGACCGAGACCCGGCAGCCCCAGGTCTGCACAGGGACTCTTCGCTTCCAGACCACGTTGTTCTTTAAGCAAATTAGAGATGGAGGCGAATTGCCTCATTTCTCTTAATTAGCAAGCCAATCTCCTTCAGGGGCTGGGAGCCCAAAAGTGAGATCTGTCATTCCGAGTTCTCCTGCGGCTCACGCTCCAAGCAGAGAGGGGACGGTATGGATGTGATGTCCCCCCACTGAGCGTCTGCATCAGAGCCCACCAGCGAGGACAGAGAGCAGAACAGAACATTAGCATTTAAGTAGCCTGTTAATGTCTGGAAACCTAAACAGTCACAGAACAGCAATAAAGGAGCTCTTCAAATGTTGCTGGAGAATGTCCATAAAGAGGATATAATGAAAAGAACTGCCCAAATGTGCAAGGATAATATAGTTAATGTATTACTTCTTTTATTATTTTATCATCTTTCATTAATTGCTGGCAGCATGCCTGCAGGAGTTGGTTCTATGGAAAGGGCTTTTAGGTAAATGTCTTAAATGAAACGACCACTTAGAACCTGCGAACAAGGTTGAACCAAGGTTCACTTGACTTCAGTAAATCTTGTCTGAAGGGGGTGCAGAGGAGGGGAGAAGGAGATTCATTGTGGGACAGCCTAGCAGTGCAAGTGCTCCCCACAGGTGCTCAGAACCAGCTGCCTCAAGTTTTGAAGCACAAAGATGTGATTTTTAAAAGGTGGGGGGGCTTCCCTACCATTTGCCTCTGCTAACCTGCTGTGTGGCTCTCGAGAAGTGACTTAACGACCTCAGTTTCCGCCTGCCTGCACCTCACTCAGTAAAGACTTTCCCTGGCCCCATGCTAACTGCTTCCTTTGTAAGGGTCACTGCTAATCACTGGGTGGGGGGGGGGATCACCCTAAGCCGGAAGATGGCCCAGAACATGGATGCCGCTTGCTCAGGACTGCTCTGAGGCCCCCAAACACTTGCCGATGTGCCCTCTCTAAAGCCCCCAGCCGCCCTTCATCTCGAGCGTGCTCTAGCTCCTTTCTGTGGACGCAGACGGTCAAGGTGCCAAGATGTTCCTGCCGTGCTGGCATCTGGTAACCCACCGGCCTCCTTTTCCTGCCAGTCTGGAAAAAAGTATAAAAATGCTGCCAACTCCTAATTTCAGCAACTTAACGCTCCCCTCTTTTCTGCACATCTCAGATTCAATCTCATTTCATTCAGCAAACACTTGTGGAGCATCTCCCGTGGGCTTCATGCCGTGAGGGAAGCTGGGGATGGTGGGGCCGCAGGTGAGCCACAGGCCGTGGTCGGGAGGTCGGGAACAGAGGCTGGCTTGTCAGGAGGTCGGTGCTGCGGCCCTGGGTGGTCACATAGACAAGGAGGTGCAGGGAGAGAAAGGAGCTGAGAATGCTTCTAGGGCTGACTTCTCCAGGTTTGACCTCTGGGTCCACCGGACATTTCCCCCAGGTGTCCCATTTATACTCCCAAACTACCAAATCCCAAATGGAAAGAACCAACTTTCCCCCCAAACTAACTCTCTTCAGACATTCCGATTTCTTTCAATGACGCTGGTCTAGCTTTCTTGTGCACCAGCCTCTGGTATGCCCCCTAACCTCTGGCCTCCCTTCAGTCCCATAACTCCATTCAGGCCCCAAGCTGCTGGATTCTACACCAGAGGTGCAAGGCTGTGTTCCATAACGGTTTGGGGAATTCAGCTGGGCTGATTTGAGTCCTTCCTGTGTTAAACTCTGTCCCAATTATGACTTCCCTCCCCGCCCCAGCCTAATGCAGATCTTGGTTGGTCGCCCCTCTAAAGTGGACACCTGCCCTCCCCAGGGACTGCTTATCTTGCCATCTCATGTGGTTCCTTTTTTTTTTTCTTCCTAAGCAAACTTTACCCTTGACATGGGGCTCGAATTCATGACCCTGAGATCAAGAGTCACATGCTCCGCCAACTGAATCAGTCAGGCGCCCCTCATTTGGTTCCTTTAAAAACAATTTTTGCTATCTGAAATTATCTTGTGCATGTATTGGCTTGTACATTATATGTCTTTCCCAAGCAGAATATACATTTCATGATGGCAGAGACCTTGTCTATTCTGTCCCTTGTTGCATTTCCAGGGCCACGAACAGGGCCTGGTGTATAAGGAGCTTGATGAACACTTGTTGACTTAATGAACTCATCTCCCTTTAATATTCCTCTTCAATCCATGCTACTCACCACTGCCAAGTCAGACTTCTCAACACATAGTTTTATACTGCTCAGAGAAGACAGAGAATCTTCCCGTCACGAGAGAAATGAGGTTTCAGCACAGCCTACCTCAGAACCTACAGTGACCCCATCCAAGCTGGTCTTCTACCTACAGCTTGCATAGACACTGCCAAACTCTCCAAGACGTACACCCATCTTGCACAGTTCCACATGTCCTAGGTAGAACTCTTAGTTGCAAGTAATAGAAACCGATTGGAGCTGGTTAAAAAAACAAAGTAGGAGAATAGAGTTTCCGTTTTCCTGGATGAAAAGAGCTATGGAGATGGAGGGTAGAGATGGTCGCACACGTGGCTCTGAGCCAGAGGTGGGCAGCATCTTTTCTGCACACACTGCTATCTAGGAGTCCCCAAACCAAGGCCATTTGCCACCTGACTACCTAGAGTGAATACCACCAGGTGAAATGCCTGCTTATGTACACAAGCGGTTCTCTATGCCACGTGGTGCACCACCCTGAAACACAGTGGCTTAAAACAGCAATCACTGCTCTTCCTCACAAATCTCCAATTTAGGCAGAACTCCGCAGAGACACTCTCCTTCACACAGTGGAGCGGTTTCCAGAATGGCTCATTCACATGGCTGTCAGCTAGGAGCTAGGTCCAGCCTGTTGGCCTCCGTGCTTCCTACATGGGCCTCTCCTTGCGGCTGTTTGGGCTTCCTCACAGCATGGCGGCTGCCCTCCATAAGCAAGAAGTCCAGGAAGCCTGGGCAGAAGCCACAAGGCTGCTTATGATCTGGCCTTAGCAGTCTCAGGATGTAATTCAACAGGAGGAGAAGAGAGAATTCATGGCCATCTTCAATCCATCACATACACAGAGCTCTGAACAGCTTTGTAATGCCTCGTTCCCAAATGTGAACTGATAGCCAAATATCACAAGACATTTGAGGAAAGCTTCCAATATAAAGACAAAGATAAAACTAAGGAAAAATAGAAGAAGTTATAAAAAGCAAACATATTATAAGGAGCAGAAGAAAACTAAAAACCAAATTACTGTAATGAATATCTTCGGAGAAATAAGGAATGTTACTGGATTCATGGAACAATAGAACAGAATTAGCTTTTTTTAAGATTTATTTATTTATTTGAGAGAGAGAGAGAGAGAGAGAGCGCGCGCGCGCACATGAGCAGCAGGGGCAGAGGAAGAGGGAAAGAGAGAATCTCAAGCAGACTCCACGCTGAGCATAGAGCTGGATGCAGGGCTGGATCCCATGACCCTGAGGTCATGAGCTGAGCCCAAATCAGGAGTCAGATGCGTAACTCACTGAGCCACCCAGGCGCCCCCCAGAATGTTAGTTTAAACCGGGAGCAGTTCACAAGTAACCAAGTGCTCTTAGATACTAAAAATATAGGATATTGAATAAAAAAATTCAGAGTTTGGAAAGTTGAAGAAATCTGTCAGAAAAAAATGTACAGAGAGACACAGAGATTGAGTAGGAGAAGAAAATAAGGAAATCAGAAGATCAACCCCAAAAGTCAAACAGTAGACAAACGGGAGTTCCGGAAAAGAAGAAGAGATAAAACAGGAAAGAGGAAAATACAACAAACAAACAGACAAAATCCAGTACCTCTCCAGAACTAAAGGCCGTGAATCGTCAGAGGGCCAGGGCTTGGCGGACACGTCGCACAGCACTGGTCTAGAAAGGAAACTCTGAACTGAAGTGTATCTGAGGCGCTGTGGTCTGCAGAGCAGTGTGCTTGTCCCTGCTGGCTGGTGCCTCCCCGAATGAGCATTCCGCCACTAAGTGTCCGTCCCGCCGTTGATGGATTGGAGTTATTCCCGGTTTGGAGTTGTACATTTTGCCACTGTGAACGTTCCTGCTTGTGTCTTTTGGGTGCACAGGGAGAAGTAGAGTTAGGGGTCATAGGCTGTAGGTACAATCTGCTTTAGGTGATGCTGTCAGACCATTTTCCAACGTGGTTGAGCCAATTTACGTTACCGTCGGCAATTCCGGAGAGTTCCAGTTGTCATTCTTGTCCCCAGTGGATACTGTCTGTCCTTCTCACCCACTGCCCTTCAGGTCAGCGTGGCGAATCGTAGAAAGACCCACAAGAAGGAACAGCACTCCCCAGTGTGGGAGCTCTTTGAGTCTGGTTCCAGAAAGAACGCGAGCAAGCTGGGGGCCAAGTCATGCACGACCTCTCCGGCCGCGTTATGGGCTTCAGATGTGATTCTCTGTGCACTGGGAGCTGTTGAAGAACTTTATTCAAATGTCTGGGATGTCCTTTTGGCTCCAGTGTGGGCGGTGGATTAAAGAAAGCCAAGAGAAATGCACAGACCGCAGCAAGCTATTGCAACAGCTCGGGTAGGTACGGGTGGAGGCTTGGCCTGGGGGGGGGGTTGGGATGAGAGAAGGAGATTCTGGAGTGATTTGGGTAGAAGCCTCCAGGCATTCTGGTGAGGTGGGGGGAGCCCCGCAGTGCTCCCCTGTGCCTGCCTTAGTCACCCGAGCGAGGGGTGGCAACGTGACCGATACGGTGCTAGAAGAAGTGTGGTTTTAAGGGGAAGGAGGAGAGGAGTCCAGTCTTGGAGACGTTGGGTCGGAGTGGCCTGTAATCATCCAGATGGAGACTGCAGACAGGCAGCCCCATGTTTCACTCTGGAGCCCGTAGAGGTTGAGGGTAGAGATACTGAGTCGGGAGTTAGAACCATGAAATTGATTCAGTTGCACAGGAAGATGGTTTGTTCTATTCTATTCTATTTTTTTAAGATTTTATTTATTTATTTGACAGAAAGAGAGATAGCAAGAGCAGGAACACAAGCTAGGGGGAGTGGGAGAGGGAGAAGCAGACTCCCCGCGGAGCAGGGAGCCCGATGCGGGGCTCGATCCCAGGACCCTGGGACCGTGACCTGAGCCGAAGCCAGGCCCTTAACGACCGAGCCACCCAGGCGCCCAGGAAGACGGTTTAAAATGAGAACGGAGCATAGGCCTGGACCCTGAGAAAATGCAAATCTGATAAACCCAGGAAAACCAGCAAGCGATTGCAGAAGTTGAGGGGAGCACTGCCCGAGGCGACTAGGGGGTGTGGGCTGAAAAGAAATAGACCCTGGAGCTACTTAGGTGGAGGCTCCAGGCATCTTGGTGACGGATGGGACCTGTAGGCTGAGGGTGGGCCGGCTTTGGGCCGGCATAGGAGTCGGAACAGGAGCAGTCGGAGAGAAAGGAGGAAAGCTAGGGAGGGGAAGTCGGTGATAAAACTGTCCTTTTAGGACGGCTAGAGCTTCGACCTTTTTCATCCAAGATCAGCGAGTGACTTCCTCCCTCTAAGCCTCTCCCACCGACCACACCCACCCTACGCGTCCCCCCTGCTCCCCGATGGCCCGATGATGATGAGACGCTTGTCCCAGACTGAAGATCGCTCATGGGCACCCCAAGGTCAAATCCGCTTCGTATGTGGGGTATCTGGGCCTGGAAGAGGGTGTCCTTTCCTCCTTCACAGACACACATCCCTGATCTCTCTGCTGCGGCCTGAGGAAGTTCTGCATCCGACAGAAGCGAGGGCAGCTCAGAGGACACTCTGGGTCCACCCCTGAGGGAGCCTGTCCTGCCAGCTTCTGGGGTGAGGAGGGGAAGCAGAACTCCCCCAGAGCCAGAGGGATCGGACTCTTCGCCACGACCCCTTCTGAGAAGCGTCCTGATCCTGAAGCAGATGTGAACATCCCCCCGATGGTCCTTTGCCCGCAGATCGGCAGGGCCAGCCCGCCAGCAGCCTTCTGTATGAAAGTCACTTTCCCTAGCTGTCACCCACTTGAAAGAACCCAAAAAGGGCCAATATTCGAAAAGATGCATGGTAAGAGCCAGGCCAGACCCCAAAGCCAAGGTTAACTCCTCAGAATTACCTGTGCTGGTTTATTCCTGACCCAGAAACCCAAGATGTGACATTTCTCAAGTGTCTAACTTAAGAAGTTGAAAACTGGGGCAGGCTCATTTGTTTGTGCAGTGTTGATTGCCAACGGTTAATCACCAAGGGTAAGTGGAAGAAATCATTCCTGTTCATTTGCAAATGGAAATCAAATGAGGACTAGGCCCAATGCATCAGCGTTTTCCCTTCCAAATGAAAGGTTTTAGAAAGACAGCTGACCTTGGCTTGCCTGGCAGGCACATGCCCGTGCTCAGAGCGTCCTGTGCCTTTTCCAGACGTTCTTGGGCCCTGCCATTGCTCCTAGTCTTGAAGGCAGACCCATTTCGTTTGGAAAGTATGAAGGATTTTGGATGCTGTGAAATCATCTGCACATACAAACAGCCACTTCTCTCCTTTTATTGCTCTGCGGAGACCTAGAGATGCATTCCACCTCGCTTAAGGAGCCCAAGCAAATTATGCTGAAATCCTTCCAAGGGTTGAAATATGTTTATAAATTCTCCTTGCTGAACTGTTGGCCCCAAGGAATTTTATAATAATAAAGCCCTTACGTATTGGGTGGGTTGGTTGGATTCTTACCCCTCGGCCCCCTGTATTGCGCAATGTTTTTCATTTACGGGGGTGGGGTGTTAATATTGCATTTTCATCCTGCATTTACCACCCGCAAAAGCATGTGCATCAAGCATTGAAGTAATAGCCCCATGTATCAGATGTGTAATGAATTTCTCCCCATGCTGGTGGATTCATTACCGTGATTTATGGCTGTTTTAATGTACACAGCCTTCTTACACAACTTAGAGTTGATTGTTCTGGAACTAGGTCTGGGTCTCAGATAACTCCCTGGAGCTGTGCCATTGTTCGGGAAAGTTATTGGTGTCCCCAGGCAGGTAAACAACCTTGGATCAAAGGCTTTAGGTTACCCACAAACACCATCGATTGAAATGGGAAGTGCCTTATAATGGGGAGGGGGGTACAGCTTTGATAAGCCTGCTAAAGCCCCGGACAGCCCTGAGCAACAGGGAAGTGAATCTCAATCCCGGGCAGAACTGTAGCTCCTCCGTGAAGCCTGGGACAGATGTGAAGCTAGGCACCTGGGGACGGCCCTCTGGCTTTCCTGATCAGTCAGGACCCCTTCCTGGTCTTTCCCCCATTGGGTCTGCAGAGACGCGGTGACAGGAGACTGGAACCGACCCCCGACCCGTGCCACCACTGGAGAGGACCGATCTGGGTTATTTCATGCATAAGGATGCCCCTTTTATTCACAAGTCACCTTTGTGGTTTGGTTTTTAATACATTTAACTTAATTATCTTATGAATAGCTTTGACACATTGTCCATAATTTCAACCTAAACCATGCACCTGCCTGCAAATTGGACGTTAGGGCAGGTTTTTCTCAAAAGGGTAGGAGGCAGAAGTGGTGGGGGGGGGGGAAGAGGAGCTAGTGATGGAGGTGTGCAGGAGGAGCAGGATCCTTTGCCTCACATCAAATCACCAGGGACCCCTGACGGAAGCTTCAGCTGGATAGGCCGGAGCTCAAACAGAGAGAGAAGGCTCCAGAAAGGAGTGGGAAGAGCATGGGGGCTCTGCAGAGGGAGGGGAGCATTCTGAAGGCACTGCCTGGAAGGCAGGTGGGAGGCAGGGATGGTGACGGTGCCCGGGAGAGACTTCTCACCTGTGCCCAGGTGAGAACCCTCAAGGGAAGCAGAGGGCCTCAGATTCCCCAGGGCAAGTTCCTGGTGGGGCCTATCTTTCCAACCACCAGGGGAGTTCGTAGTAAAGGACCCACTGATTCCTCAACTGCCTGGATGTCCCCACGTGAATGGGACCTGCTATTTCTCACCTTGCTCATCACAGTGGGGCAGAGAATATTTAACAGCATCCAAATCATCTTTTTTTCTTTTTTCTTTCAGATTAAAGTCACCTCTTTTTTTTTTTTAAGATTTTATCTAGTTATTTGAGAGAGAGAGAGAGAGAGAGAGAGAGTGGGTGGCGGGAGCAGAGAGAGAGGGACAAGCAGACTCCTGGCTGAGTGCAGAGCCCGGCGCGGGGCTCGATCTCACAAGCCCAAGATCACGACCTGAGCTGAAACCAAGAGTCAGACGCTCGACCAACGGAGCCACCCAGGCGCGCCCCACTTCTTGATTTTTTTCTGATTGTTTCGTGCACCCCTAGTCTTGTGTCCGTATCGTCACCGTGAGACAACCAACATTTATGAAGCCGCCATTTCTCCCACATCCCACATCTGATGGAAATCTCACACCACCCAGGAGGGGCTGCTCATCACCGCCACTTCTTTTACTGATGAAAAAGCAGAAGTCAAGAGGTTGTATAACCTGTAGAAATACAAGTGTTTTCAAGCACGTGAAAAGACGCCCTTCCTCACTGATACTAAAGACACTTTGCAAATCAGGTCTGGAAGGAACCTCCCTCAGAGCCCGGGGATGGGGGTGAGAAACAAGGCCCGTGGCACACGGCTCTGTGCGCGGGGCGGAAACGGATACAATCTCCTCGCTGGGCAATTTGGTATTATCTCTCACAATTTTAAATGAACATACCCTCTGACCCAAGAATTCCTCTGTAAACGTCCTTGTAAATAGGTACAAAGACATCTTTATGGGGATATACATCACGGCACTGTTTTCAGTAGCAACTTGGGTCAAGGGCTCCTGGTCTTTTCTTGGCATAAGATATGCACCCGATAAATATTTAGGTTATGTAGCGTAATCACTGACTGTATCAGAGGGTGGGGAAACGGATAAAAGCTCAGTGTGGGGGGGCACTGAAGACAATCCCCGGCTCCCTCACGAGGTTGCCCGGGGCCAGCGTCATTCTCTAACAGAAAGAGAAGCAGGCCCCAGGGTTCCCAGTGCACCCAGCCAGCCTCCACCCAGTGGTACCAAGGAAGTGAGGAGGAAGGAGCTGAAACCCATAGCCAATTTCCTTCTGCAATCCATGGCCACCATTAATTCGCTGATTTATGCAAAAATCATCGACTATATGTCAATTAGTCAGGGTTCTCGGCTGTAAGAAACAGGGGTCTTGGTTAACTTAAGCAAAAAAGGAATTTATTGGGCATACATCGATAGTTCATGGGATGGATCAAAGGCTTGAGAACAGGCTCAGAGAACGGCAAGAAGCTGAGGGACGGTAGCAGGGTTCCAGCCAAGGTCAGGAGCAGAAACAGGCTGGCTAGGGCTGCCTGAGGCCACCACAGGATGCTGTCTGTGAATGCTGGCCTGTCCCTTCATCACTGTTCCACCAGCTCAAGGCTCAACACGTGTGGGAACATTTATTGGGCCAGGGGCTGGGAGGAAGTTGGACTGAGTCCTGCGGGCTCCCACAGCGGGCGGGGGAGCCCTTCCTGCCCCCTGCACTCAGGATGGGGCTACTGGCTCTGACTACAATTAGCTGAGCCGCCACTTTGGGGATTCCTTTGTTGGGTCAATCAATAAACATTTCTCGAGATATGAACATCAGTGGTTGCTTCAGTTTCCCTCCCACGTTCCTTCCTAGAGAATTTGCCCCAGCCCCAACTTCGCCCATGCTTTTGAAATTTTCCCCCTAAATTCCTTCCACCCCGACTAGACCAAGGATGAGCACCTAACCCAAGGAGAACCAGTCCATGCCAGCCTGAATCAGTCACTTTCTTCTCTCTCCCTAGAGAATTTGAATTAAGAGACCAGGAGTCAGCCGTGGATGACGGGTTCTTAGATGGAAGGTCACATAGAGCCAGACCAGTCAGCACTGAGGCAAGCGGAAGGAGTGTGTGCCTGTGTGCGTGTGTGCTCATGTGTGTGCACACATGTGCAAGTGCATGTGTGTGTGCATGTGCAGGCCACGTGTCCCCATGAAGCAGGGAGAAGCCTTGTCTCAGAGAGTCCAGCTCTGGGAGACATATGGCCCGGCTCTGTTTGCTTCTGTGTGGGGCAGCCATAAGATGGCCTGGGAATTCCCATTCTATCCAAGCTAGGTGGGGGGTGGGGGAGGGCTGTCCGCAACCAGACCAGCGCTTGTGAAGACAAGTGCATCAGGAGGGCCCGGGCTGGGCTGACACTCTGAAGGCAGCTGCTGTTGGCCTTGTGGATCAGATCATAGTGGTGCCCCGGGCACGTGGAAGGTCAGAGAAGAGCCCCGGAGACTGGAAGGGCCCAGCTGATTCTTTGAGCTCAGGCCCTTCTTGAGCAGATGGGGAGACTGAGGCCCCAGGGGGCTACATGACATGCCTGTTGTCACTGGTGGCAGAGCCACGCCTGGGATGTGGTTCTCCAGTTTCCCTGAGTTCCTTCTGCCTCATTACCCTGCAGCCCACACAGGACTTGGCGCTGAAGCTGACGGTGAAGGGTGAAAATGAGCCGTATGAAGTAGTCTGCACGCGGACCAGCTTTTCCTGCACCCTCCACCAAAGGGCTGCCTCCAGGTTTGTCCAGCAGAGAAGGAGATTTCCAGTGCTGTGTTGCCACTCTCCATTTGGGACCAGAAGCTATTCCAGGCAACGAGGCAACCGGTCCGAACCCCAGGTGACAGGTGTTACTCGGCCGAACGTGACGGCTCCCAGCTCTGCCCGACACGCCCTCACGTTTGACACTGCCCATGCCGTGGTTGGAGGAATTTCTAAGTCACGGAGAAAAACACCTGAGGATGAGCACATCGAGGGAAAGAATCTCTTTCGGGTGAGTCTTTTCTGTCGGCCTCTGCTCTTCCAGTGCTTGGCTGATCTACCTGAGCATGGCTTTGAGGCACGACCTGGGGTCTGTGCAGATTTTGCTCAGCTGGGATTTACTAAATTCTACCATCTCTCTGAGATAAAAGAAAGCTGGAGACACACTTCCTGCATTGAGAAGCTTCTAATTTATTAAAAGATAATACGTGTTATCAGTTGAGTGATGTCCCCCAGATTCACCCGTTGGAGCCCTAACCCCTGTGCCTTAGAATGTGACCTTATTTAAAAATAGGGTCTTTGCAGATGTGATCAAGTTAGGATGAGGTCATTAGGGTGGGCCCTGCTCCCATGTGACCGTGTTCCCGTAAGAAGCGGAAATGTGCACAGAGGGACAGAGGCTCACAGAACACCATGGAAGGGGGAGGCAGAGATGGGGTGACACCTCCTACACGGCACAGAACACCAGCGATGGCAGCAAATCAGCAGCAGCGGGAGAGAGGCCCGGAACTGAGCCTTCCTCCCCGCCACGAGAAGGAACCAGCCCTGCTGGCAACAACTTGATCTCGGACTTCCAGCCTCCAGAACGGGGAGAGAACACATTCCCGTGGTTACGCCGTGAGGACAACACTAACACGCTGTGTCATGAGGTGCCTGGAACAAAGCCCCACGGCCCCGTGAGAAATACGGTCAACATACGATCCACATACACAGGTCATGTCGATAATTTTTTACCTGACCAGTCAATTTCATTAAAAGGGGGAGAAAGGACAATTTTGTTGAACAACTGGTGTCATTGATTTTGTGGGGGGGGGCTCTCCCATCAGCGGTTTGCCTGAGCTTACTTGTGGAGGAGCATTTCAGGCCCACTATCCCAGCACAAGACTGAAGGTGGTCTTTCTGCGAACGTCAGTGGTCGAGGCCTGGCCCTCTGCGCCTGGCATCATCCCCCAGTACCTGAGCACTAAAGCAACCCCGAGAAAGCATCTGTCTCTGACCCAATTCAGAACTCTGACAGGGCCAAAGACACGCGCACATGACTCCATTAGGAAAAAAAGTCTGCTTGCACCACAACTGACTAATGGTTTGTTTGGGGCCAGGAAACTGTCTCCTGTGCGGAAATATATTATTCTATAATTTCCCTAAAATATTAAAAGTGGAATTCTGCTTCAAGAGTCCAACCTGCACTTATGCACACCCCCCTGAAGATGATGTGCCTGAAGGGCTTTGGAAGTTGAATCGAGGCTTTCAAATCCTAAAGACAGTCGTGGAGGAGGTGGGATTCTGCAGCACCCGGGCAGGGGTGCCTGCTGAGCACACCCAGCCGCAGAGACCAGAGGACTCCACGTGTACGGGGCACCAGGATGGGAAAGGCAGCAGTGTGGCCAGACATCTGTGGGGACCGAGACAGCACGGTCACTCGGAAACTGGGTAACAATGAAGTGGCCAGTTGGGGAAAAGACGGCGTGAGTCTCAGCCTGAAAATCCAAGGGACGTTTGGCTTGTCCGTGGCAAGCGTTGTTGATCTACATTCCATAGACCCTTAAAAGCTCTGTGGATAAAATTCAGGAGTCCATGAACTACGATAAGAAATAATTATATCTCGGGCGCCCGGGTGGCTCAGTCGGTTGGGCGACTGCCTTCAGCTTAGGTCATGATCCTGGAGTCCCGGGGTCGAGTCCCGCATCGGGCTCCCTGCTCGGCGGGGAGTCTGCTTCTCCCTCTGACCCTCTTCCCTCTCGTGCTCTCTCTCTCTCATTCTCTCTCTCTCAAATAAATAAATAAAATCTTTAAAAAAAAAAAGAAAAAAAAGAAAGAATTATATCTTTATTTTCACTAACCTCCAACTAAAATTTGGCATGCCCTTTAATTATGAACGTGGCAACAAACTAGTTAAATTAGCTTGTGCTATCACCAATACAAAGCACTGATACTTTTTTAAGTAGGCTTGAACTCAAGACCCTGAAATTGAGACCCGAACTGAGATCAAGACTTGGATGCTTAACCGACTGAGCCACCCAGGTGCCCCCAAAGCAGAGATACTTTTTTTTAAAAACTGAAGTATAATTAACATACAGTGTTATATTAGTTTCCGGTGTATAAAAGCACAGATACTTTTAAAATCACATGATTGCCGACATCTCAAGATGCACCACACTTTTGCAGAGACCTCAGAATGCTGGGTACACACATCACTCCTTCCAAACATGGAAGTGTTGGAGCCTCCATGAGACTTGCTGGGTGACGCGCTAATAAAGAGGTGTGCCTAGTACTCTCGCATATATTTGTTTAAATGTTTTGATAAGTATGTTTCAATATAATTGCTTTCCTTTTTAAGCCCGTGTATTTTTCATTATGCACTGAGAAACTTTCTTCTAAGAAGCAGTCCACGGGCTCCACCACAGAGCCAAAGTGATCATGGCACAAAAAAGATGGTGGATCCCTGACCTATAGGATGGGGACTGGAGTCGGGCTCCAACCAGCGTGGCAGAAACACTTGAAAGGATTTAAAACCAAGGGAGGCCTGGAGCGCGGCAGAGCAGGAAAACCAGGCGGGCACGCTAGAGACCGCGACCGCAGGAAGCCACCACCACTGCCGAAGCCGAAGGAACAAAAGGGGACAGTCTGCCAGGCTCCAGAGGCAGCTGGGGCCCACGCACACCTCCAGCTGAGCCAGAGAGGGAACCGGGCCCTGGCTTCCCCCTCCCGCCCGCATCTCATTGTCTGCATCTCCCCCGAAGCCCGCGGACGAGGGAGGCTGCTGCTCAGACCCTCTGAGGCCCGGAGTGGGGTGGGTTTGAGGTTTGCGGCGTGGGGACAGGGCGGGGGCAAGGCAGGGATCAGGGGTCAGGGATCTGGCCTGCCTGCCCTTGGAGCATTTCCTCCAGTCCAAACATTCAACCCCATTTCGAGTCTCGCGGACAGTTTGAAAAGCGTCAGCGGAGTCCCCACGAGGCCCATCCTCCCAGGGAGCTGGCGGGCGCTCCAGCACAGGGCACCGCAAGGATGACAATGAGCCACCTGTCACCAGCTCCCACAGCGGGGCCTGGCGGGGCTGGAGGCTCTGAGTGGTAAGAACAGCGGCCACAAGTAGGAAGCATCTGAGCAGAGCACTCTTGTTTATGAATTTGGAGTGCTCTGACGTGCTCCTCCACGGCCTCCCCTCCTGGATCGTCCCATCAATAACAGGGTGTCGGGCTGGTGCTACCGACACGCCGTTGAGGGAGAAGAAATGAAATAATGACGCTCTTATTGATTTACTCATCAGCAGGCAAGCCCGATCTGGAGAATACAATAAATATTGGTGGTACCTATATGAACTAAAACAATCAGTTACTTATTAGCGTTTGGCACCAGCAACACAGCCGGGATTAATGCCTCGGGATTCCCGCCACTCCCTCCAGCCTTATCTGTTTGACAAGTGAGCTCTTCGCCTTCTGAGTCACTGTAAGAATTGCAGGTTTACATCCATTACATTTCCATTAGCACTGAGATATCTCCTTTCATATGGCACCATCGGGCTGCCGACACACAGAGTGTCAAGATGTCCTCTCTCTGCATTATGGTGATCACTGCATTCGCAGGCCAGTCTCCTAAAGGACCCTGCGGTATGTACACGGAAGCAACACTTCTAGGCATCTGGTCTTCCCAGGCTGCACGCTTCCCACATCTGCGGAGGCTCAACCCCAAGGCCAGTGGCTGGGTTAAGAGGACGTGTCTGCTTACGTGAGCTTCTGGTGGCTTGCGTGTCACGATCTGTCATATGGATGCAGAAGTCATGCTGCTTTTGGTCTGCTTATTCAGCTACATTTCCACACAGTAGTCAGGAAATGCTTATGGAAATGCCTCAAGTAGAGAGAAGATGTTCAGTTACATCCAGGAACTTGTTGTTTGCCTGGTTCTCAGCAAAGAACAGGTTGACCTGTTCCTCCAATGGCTGGAGTCAATCCTATCCATGGAAATAGAAATGTAAGAACAGCCTGGCGTTCCCAATCAGCCAGCGGATGGCCACCCTCTGACAGATGAAACATCCTGCTCGTAATCTGTCTTCCTCTCTCCTGCCAGCCAGTGGACCGACTTCCTGAGCTGGAAGCAAAGCTCAGCATGGGGACAACCATACCTCAAGGAGGTGTGGCTCTCCAGGAAGAACTGGGGGCGCCGGGGGCAGGGGAGGGTCAGAAGGGGAGGGGTGGAGAGGAATATCTTCTCAGGGAAAGCTCTGGATCCTAAGCCACACCGGAGCCTGGCCTGCCTTGAGGCAAGGGTCTGGCGTCCGGCACCCCGCTCGGCGGCCCCCAGCAGGCCCCGTGAGGGACCCAGTTCTTTCTTCTTCCAGGCCACTGTTCTCAGAATTTTTCCGCTCCTCCCCATTCTTCCTCATCCCCCGTGCCCCACGCGTTGCTGCAGGAGAACCCAGCATTTGTTCCGTGCTCTCTTGTGTGGTTCTGTGCTTCATGCAGATTAGATTTGTTTCTAAGGACACTTGAAGTCCTTATGGTGGGTGTTATGGCTTGAATGGTGCCCCCAAAAAGACAGGTTGAAGTCCTAATCCCCAGGACTTCAGAACATGACCTTATTTGAAAAATAGGGTTGCTGCGGCTGGAATTTATTAAGATGACGTCATGCTGGAGCAGGGTGGCCCCATCCAATAGGACTGGTGTCCTTACACGAAGAGGGAGAAGATGACCCGGGACAGCAGCTGCTGGCCACAGGTCTCCAGGCCCGATGCCACCCCCAGAAGTCCGGGCGCACAAGGGATGTCCCCGGAGCCTTCCGAGGGCACAGCACCAACAGCTTGATTTTGCACATCCGGCCTCCGGAACGGTGAGCCCGTAGGAGTATCTGCTGTTCTCAGCCGCCCTGTCCCCGGGAGACCCACACAGCTGGAGCCTTCTGACCCTCCCACAGCTCACGGGGACTTCAAGTGGCTCCTCGGTGGCTACTGACGAGGCGGCCCTACTTGACGCTCTTCAGCAGGTGCCCCCCGGGGTAACAGTATCCACGCGCCGAAGGATGACTTTGGTTCTCTTCCTTGCACCACACACACACAAAATTAACTCCTAATGGATCACAGACCTAAATTTAACAGCTGAAACTATAAAAATTCTTAGACTAAAACACAGGAGCAAGTCTTCCTGACCTGGGTTAGGTAAATACTTCCTGACCTAAGACATGATGCTAAAAGCACACTTGACAAAAGAAAAATAAATTTGAAATTTGGCATCATCAAAACGAAACACTTTTGTGCTTCCAAGGACACACTTGAGAGAGTGACAAGACAGCCCACCGAGTAGAACATATCTGCAAATCGTACCTCTGAGAGGAACTCATATGTAGAATTTGTGAAGAACACTTACAATTCAACAACAAAAAGACAAACTGCCCATTAAAAATGAGCAAAGGATCTGAACATTCTTCAAAAATGAGCAAAGGATCTGAACATTCTTCAAGAGCTACAAATGGCCAATAAGCACCAAAAAGATGTTCATGATGATTAGCAATTAGGAAAATGAAATCAAACCCACAGTGAGATGCCACGTCAGACCCGCTGGGACGGCTCTGGACGGGTGACGATAGTGTTGTAGGGTCCGAAGGGGCCATCGCAGTCGACGGTGGGAGTGTAGGACGGTGAAGCCATTGACAAACAGTTTCTCTGTTTATACTCATCGGTATGGCTGCCGTCACACGGTACCACCTACCGCCGGCTTTAAACAACAGGAAGTTACCTCTCGCGGTCCTAGGGGATGGAAAGGCTAGGATCAAGGTCCCGGCAGATTTCGCCCCTGACAAGGCTCTGTTCCTGGCTTGTGGACAACCAACCACCTTCTCAAGCTCTCTGGTATCTCTTTTTGTACGGGCACAAATCCCTCCCATCCTGACGGTCTGTATCAGAGTTCTCCAGAGAGGCAGAGCCAACAGGACGCAGGCGTGCGGGCGTTGAGATTTATGGTGTGGAATTGGCTCATGCAATTATGGAGGCGAACATGTCCCAAGATGTGCAGTAAGCAAGCGGGAGACCCAGGAGAGACCCTGCGTGGTTCTAGTCCAAGCCGAAGGCCTAAGAACCAGGAGATCAGAGGGTGTAAGCTCCAGGCTGAAAGTCGTCGGACTTGAGACCCAAGAAGACCTGATGCTTCAGTCCCAGTCCGCAGGCGGGAAAAGACCAGTTTCCCCCTCATCAGTCGGGCAGGAGAATTCCCTCTTTCTCAGCCTTTTTGTGCTGTTCTGGCTTCCAAATGCTCAGATGCTGCCCACCCACATCAGGGAGGGCCATCTGCTTGACCCATTCTACATATTCAAATGTTAACCTCACCCAGAAACATCCTCACAAACACGCTGAGTAATGTCTGGCCCCCTGTCTGGGTGCTGGTGGCCCGGTCCAGCTGACTTGTAAACTTAACCATCACACACCTGCTCAAAACCTTACACACAGAGTTACCGGACGACCCAGAAATTCCACCCGAGAGAAATGAACACACATCCACAAAGAACTTGTACATGAATGCTCAAAGCAACATTTTTCATAAGAGCCCAAAGATGGAAACAACCCAATGTTCATCAACGGATGAATAAATAAATAAAATGTGGTCTCTCCATGCAACTGAATATTATTTGGCAATAAAAAGAAATGAAGGACTAACACCTGCTATAACACGGATCATCTTTGAAAACATTATACAAAGTGAAGGAAGTCAGTCCAAGAGATCAGGCGCTCTCCGATTCCCTCGATAGGAATTTCCAGAACAGGCAAATGTCCATAGAGACAGAAATCAGCTCGGTGGTTGCTGGGGGCTGAGGCAGGGGACGCGGGGAGCTGAGAGGGGGTAAGCCCGAGTAATGCCCATGATGATCAGTTTCGGGGGAGACCAGTCAGCATGGTTACGTGCCCAGTGGCAACAGTGTAGACACAAAGAGAAGTCGCGGTGGCTAAGCGTAACGAAGGCCGAAGGAGAGTGAAGGATGCTGAAGACGGCCTAGGACACCCCCACAACCTGCATAAGTAAGCAGGTCCTTAGCGTGCAAACCTGGGAATTCTGGGACAAAACAAGATTGCAACCACCGAAAGGACGTTTCCCCCAGTTTTTCTCTCCAGTTCAGTGCACTCTGTAGCCTTTCCCTCTCTCCTCGTTGGCTTTCCAGCTTCACCGAATCACAGAGACGCAGGCGCCCTGTGTGTTCTCCCCTAGATGAGATACCCATTGAGAAGGAGATGTGCAGAAGACCTAGGACTACCCTAGAGGACCCAGCATGTGGCTCTACTTCTCTTTGACCGTTAGGAGTCCCTGGTGAACAAACAAATGAGATTATTCTTAAAATGCTGATATATATTTTTAAATAACAAAAATTAAATTTTAAATAAAAACCTGGAGGAAATATTTGCAACATATGTGATAATTAAGTGGTAAGGTCTTCTTTATAGAAAGAGCTTTTATAAGTCAATAAGAAAAAGCTGAGCATCTCATGGGGCAAAAAAATGGCAAAAGAGATTACCTAAAAATGTGGTTTTTACTGCCTTTTTTTTTTAAAAGAATGAACTAGTGATACATGATACATGGCTGAACCTCAGAATAGTTATGCCAGACAAAAAAAGGGTCCATATTCTACAGTGTAGGTATAATCTATCTACATATAACCCAGCATCTGTGATGACAGGGAGCAGATCGGTGATTGCTTGGGGTTGGAGGCCAGGGGAAAGAGGCTTCCAGAGGAGCTCAGGGAACTTTTGGTCGGTGGTGCGTATGTCCATTACCCTGGTCTGTCGTTGTGTCTCTCACTGCATATGTATACCCAGGTCAAAACTTAACAAGTGGTACATTTTGCCTTATTTATTTTTTAAAGTAAACTCTACGTCCAATGTGAGGCTTGAGCTCACGACCCTGAGGTCAAGAGTCAAATGCTCTCCTGACTGCGCCAGCCAGGTGCCCCTCCAGTTGCATATTTTAAAGATGTGTGGTTTGTTGTGTATAAATTACGCCTCAGTAAAGCTATTCCAAGCAGAAGGAAAGGACATGATCTAAGAGAAAATACAAAAGGCCAAATGGTGCACACATTTTTAAAAGTTCCGCATCTTTGTTAAGGAAAGAGAGAAAATGATGACATGCTCCTCTTTACCTGCTGTGCCGGCAAGGATGTTATGACAAGCTCTGTTCGGGTCTGACGTGGCTTCTGCAAAGCAGGTGCTCTCACGGGGGCCTGCTGTCATGTTGGAAACGAAGCCGCTGGACGTCCCGTGGGGCGCAGGCCTGCAGGATGCTGACAGTTCCCTTCCCACAAGGCTTCAAACGCAGTCCACGTGCTGAAGCAGAGGCAGGAGGTTTGCCATAAAACGACGGTGTGTCGACGCGGTGCACGGTGCCAGGCGGCAGGGCCTGAGACTCGGCCGTGAGCACGCCGAGATGCTGTCCGGCTTTGCTGTCCGCTGCCCTTTTGTGAGGGCTCGAGCTTGCTGAGGTGTGCCGCGTCCCAGAGGAAGGCAGAAGGCTCTGCTCACTGACCCCTGAGAGCTCAGGGTCGGGGATCCCAGACACAGAGCAGGAAGATGCGATTTGAACCCAACAGGCACCAGACAAGCAGCCCCGACTCGGAACGCTTTGCTCAGGCCAGACCGTCCCAGGGAGACCAAAGGTCGCCCGCAGCTACCTTCTCCGGTGGTCTCCGCTGCTGTCTGCCGGGCAGTGGGAACAGCCTGGACGCAGGGACTGCCCCTCACACTGAAGGTGGTCTCCACGAGGACGTTCCCCCGAAGAGGAACGGCCCCAACTTCAGGGCCCAGCCCAGCTGCGTGATTCTTCAGAACCTATTCCAGGGCCGAAGACCAGGTCCCCCCACGGTGGGAGCAGGGGCGGGGGCAGCCGTCGGGCAGAGGACCCAGCTCAACCTGCCTGGCCCGGGCAGGTGCCAGTGAGGGGCTGGCGGGAAAGCGGGAGACACGGAAGCCGAGGCAGGAGCGGGGATAATTTGCCAAGGCGGCCATCGGCCCGGGGAGCGAAATGACAACAGTCGTGTTGGCAGCCTCACTAATAATGGTAAGTAGAGATGTGGGCCTTCTGATAAACGTCCGTGGCGCCGGAGAGCAGATGAAGTTGTATCAAATAAAGATCCTCCTTTGTTCCGAGACCTCTCTGCTGAAATTGCCAGATGGTGCCTTAAGAGGGGTGCGGATTCCCACCGGCTCTGAGGACGGCTGGAGACCAGCGTGTCACACCAGAGCCAGGCGGCTCTCCAGTGGCTGGGCCGAGCACCTGCTGCCGGCCTGCTCCTGACCCCGAGGAAGGCTGTCGCGGGGAAGAGCGCGCTCTGGCCTGGAGGCGGGCTCAGGGCTGCCCTGCGAGGGCCTCAGGCCGCGGCCTCCTCACCGCACCCAGCACCTGTCGGATAATTGGCCCAGCCCGCCTCGCCTCCGGGGGACGGTGGGGGAGGATTAAGTAAATTAAGTCAAGAACGGCACCACGCGAGCCCCAAGCGTACAGGAGGAACCACCAAGCAGGATTCTGCCAGCGTGAGGGTGCTTTGTTAGGGCGGTGGCCGGGGACCCCGAGAGCGGGCCTCGGGCCACTCCGCAGCCTGGCGCCAGCAACTTCAGATTTCACGGCGTCACATGCCACCGCGCCTCGGCTCTGAGGCCTGCTGGGCGGGGGTTTCCCAGGCTGTGGGGGCCCAGGCCCCCACCACCCGTGTTAACCACCATCTAGGCCCGCGGGAGCCCCCCAGGTCCCAGGAAGACCAGCTCGCGAGTCTCCACGTGTGAAGAGCACAGAGGGAAGGATCTCACAGTGTGGAAACTAGATATTGGTCTCGAAGGGCTGTCGGACCACAGTAGCAGAGGCTGAGTGGCTTACGCAACACACATTTACCTTCCCACAGTCCTGGAGGCCAGGAGTCTGAGATGAAGGCCGCGCTCCCTCCACGGGGGCCAGGAGGAGTCCGAGCCGGGCCTCCCCCTCGGCTCCGGGTGGCTCCTCCACTCCTGGCGGCCAAGCTCCCCTCCGCACACACACTGTCCCTCTGCTCACGGCTGTGTCTGACTTCCCTCCTCAGGGGGATCCTATAGTCGTATCGGACCCGACCCCCCGGTGACCTCACCCCCACGTGGCCATCACTAAAGTCCCGCTCTCCAAACAAGATCACAATCCGAGGTACCAGAGGTTAGGACTTCAACACATGCATTTTGTGGGGACACAACTCAACCCACAAAACAGGCGGAAGTGAGCCTGAGTCCATGAAAGGCGTGAGCTGCAGACTTTGGTAAAAGAAATTCGGATCGATACTCCAGGGGTGAATAAGCTTTCAGACCCACGCAAAAGGTCCACCAGCATCAGCATGTTGTACCGAAACGTCCCGCGCACGCCCCGAATGCCCCACACCCCTCTACTGACAGTGCGTGGGGAAGGCAGGACAGATTTACCTCGCTCTGACTCCAACAGATCCGCTCGCAGACTTGAGGCAATCGATTGGATATACAGCTTCAGAAAAGCTCAGTATTAAACTGTCATTTTGTCAATAAAACGTCATTTCATCAATATAATGTCTGTGTGCCTGAATGTTTCTGCATAATTAATTCTGCTGATGCATTAAGGAATGTTATACACAATATTAATCAAAAAGTAGTGTCAATAGAAGGGTAATATATAAACCTGGATATAAAGATTACAAACCCCACTGAAGCTGAATTCCCACCGAGACATTTCTCATCTGGAAATATTCGGATTTTTTTTTCATAAAACTGCTATTTAAAAAATTAGTCAGTCAAGGAAAAGCAATTAGAGTAATATAGAGGAACCTCTTGGGAAATTAATTTTTTACAAAACATTTTTAAATAAATTGCACTTAGGGTTTGGAAAGTGCTCTGACGATGAGAAGGCGCTGAGACACTGGCACCCGTGCCCACAGCCCTGGGACACCTCTCGCCTGGCTGTTTCCAAATGGAGAAGGTGCTGCCATCCTCAGACAACCCGGAGGGGCTCTCCCATCACCGGGCACCCCGGGCCTGAGGACGAGGCATGAGGCGGAGCTCTGACCGCCCGGCCAGTGCCTGGAACTGCCCGTACCTGCTCCCCGCCGTTTCAGGGCCTCCCTGCTCGGCTCCCGTCTCCTGAGAGAGGCAGCCTCCGAAGCCCTGGGGATGAAGGGCGGGCCTCCACACGACTGGCCCCAGGCCGTTTCTTCCTCGCGGGGGCTCTCAGCTCTGACGCCAGTCTGCTCTGGCCCTTGGCGCATCCCCGTTTTGTCTTGCGTCCTTCCACTGACCTCGTCAGCCCCTCTCCCTGCCCCACTCGCCATGGCCACAGCCCTGCCAGGTCCTCATCACGTGGATGATGACAACACGGAGGAAACCAGCCACCCTGACCTGGCGTCTCGCTGGGCAGCAAAGGTGGAGGGAGGGGTGATAACCCTAGCAGCGGAGCAGAGAGAAGCTCAGAGCCCCTGAAGTGTCTCTGTCCCGGGTTAATACGTCCTGAGCCCATTAGACAGCCGATTTGGCACCAGCCAGGCCTCGAGCCCAGAGAAACCCCATTGAGAGGACGTTCGAAACCCCCCTTGGCCTGTGGGACCTGGAACTGGTCTTGTTGCCCCAAGCCCAGCACCCACTTGGACTCCTATGGGCCCCAAGGGCCACAGCCTCACCTGTTAAGCCACATCACTGGTACCCAGCCAGGATGATGGAGTTTCTGCCTTTGATTCCAACTGCGGTCCTGTCTCCAACCTGGGGTCAGACCCAAACACACTCATCAGAGTGTAGCAGGAGATGCCCTGGGTTTGAGCCCCAGCGTTACCACTGCAGCTCTGTTACTTTGGCCAAGTTCCTTTTCTCAGTTTTCAATTCTGAAAAATAGACTTTTGTTGTGAGCATCAAATGAGCTGAGGTGTTATCAAGCACTTCGAACCGTGCTGGGCCTACAATGAGCCCCCGCTAGATGCCAGCCACCATCTGGGTCGGGGCTCAGACACCCTGCTGTCCCTCCTTCCCCCCACCTTGTTCTGGATGCCCCCCCCCCCCGCCCCCGGCTCAGGAGACAGAAGACTGGAATGCTCACACAGGTGTCAGCTTGGAGTCCCACATAGGGCTGGTCTCACCCCGGTTCTGCCTTCCCCGGCTCCATGGCCGGACAGATTACCTCTCTGAGCCACATCACTGCTTCCTGTGACTTTCTGTGCCTGGAAGATGCCTGAGCTTGGAGAGGCTGGAGAGCGGAGGCCAGCAAGTCAGCTTTCTGCACATGCGCTGCCCCCAGGATCCGGCGCACTGGTCACACAAGCTCCTCACTCACTTGGAAGGACCCAGGAGGGACGGGTCACGAGGGGCCCTCAGGATTCCCTCCTGGTCCCAGCAGATTGGCTAGAGCCATGGACCTCCAGCAGCCAGAGCCAAGGAACGTGAGGCTCAGCCTCCGGAGAGCCAGACTCCCCCAGGGCTCTCCAGAGCATCTGCGCCTCCAAAGCCTCTCTTTGCCAATCAACCACGAGGCACTGGGGGAAACCAGCAAGTCAGGCCAGACGCATAGGGAAGAGTCGCAGACTGAGTGTGAATCAGTTTACCAGCAGGAGGACTTTAGGCAGGTTACTGAATCTCTCGGAGCCCCCGTCTCTCTATCTGTAAAATGGGACAACAATAGAATCTGGCTCACAGAAACACAAGGATTAAATCGGCTAATGGGCACACCGCAGGCTGCCAAAGTGGAAGCACAGCCGGTTTAGCTTCCGGCTTTCAACTTTAGTTTTTAGGCACTTTCTTAGCATGGGCTGCGGTAACAAAGTAATGGGGCTCGAGGACCAGGAATGTCTTCCTCACAGTTCGGGAGCCTGGAAGAGTCCAAGACAGAGGCTCCAGCCCGTCCCGCCCCCCGAGAGCTTTCTGCCAACAGCTGCCTTCTCCCTGCTCCTCAGGTAAGGCAGAGAGGGAGCTCTGGGGTCTCTCTTCTTGTAAGGACACTAGTGCCATCCCGAGGACCCTACCCCCCTGAGCTGGCCTAAACCCAATCCCCTCCCAAAGGCCCACCTCCATATACCATCCCACTGGGGCTTAGCGCTTCAAATACGAATTTTGGGGGAACACGAATTTTCAGTCCGTGACAGGCACGCACACCGACACATATTCCCACCACCAGCATCGGTCACAATGGTTGCTAGCAAATACCCCGTATCCCTCAGAGAGCGAGTGGGCCAACATGTATTATGCACTTACTGCATGCCAGATGCTCTATATGTGTACTTTCATTAATGTTAGGATTGACAGATGTTGTCATCCCCATTAGATAAGGAAACATGGCCGAGAAGGACCAAGTCACCATCCAGAGTCACGTAACAACATGCAGGGAGGGAGCTGCGTCGAGAACCGCCAGGCTCCTTCACCCAAACTCGCGCACACCAATCACCAACTGCCCACGTTACATACCAAATACAGATGTATGTTCTCTGAACGTCTCACTGACTTGGAAGAGCCTGTTCTGAAATGCATTAACACAGATTAGGTGTTTTCACCTTCATTTCGCGATGGGTTTCCTAAAATTTCACCCAGAAGCTGTGTTTTGTGGACAACCAAATAACGTGTTTCTATTCACCACAGTAAAATAAGGATATTGTTGTGAACTATTCTGTATTTGGTTTTTCTTTAATATTTTCAGGCTATGTTTAAATACATTTTAATATAAAGGTGAACGTTGCATTAATAAGAGGCAGCTAGGTGCTCCAACTGTCGATGGCCCGATGTAGTCTGTTAAAATCTCTTTAGCTGGCAAGATGGATACTATTAGCTCTGTATATCATTAAAAGGCCCGTGTTTGAATCAGATAGTTCTTATTAATTTAACTATTTAACCAAATTTGCAATCATTACAACCCCTTTCAAAAGAAAAATTGTATTATCAATATATTTCCCATCAGGTATTCCTAGGAACTTACAATTATCTATAGATATATTCATGCTCTGACTGAGGTCCTGCATGCTAAATATTTTATCTTCTTCACCTGGTATCCGTTAGCGTTGAAAGATGTTTTATAACAGTTTGGGAAACCCAAACTCTCTTTATCTCAAGTTACAGGGCATTGGTGCTAAGGAAGGTTATTTTGATATATTTAAGGCATGCTGGTAATTCCCATGCATATTTTCTTGTCTCTGTGGGAGCCCAAGCAAGCCCCTCCCTGTGGTAACAAGAGTGTGGAAGATTCACTAACTAAGTGCGGCTCACTAGTCACGTAGAATGATGTGGTGAAAATGGGAAGCGTGAGGGGTAGTGATGCTGATACAGAGGATATTAATAAAATGTGCCCTAAACTGCTCTTTAACTAAATCAATAAATCCCAACCGAGAATCTCCAGGTCTCCAAGCATTGAGGAAGGTGGTCATGGGGGAGGGGGCACACGGCGCCTTTCAGGTCATTTCAAAATATTGAAAGCTTAATAGAAATCTTGCATTTTCTCCCCAGGAGGCTGCCTTTACCAAAGTCTGCAGCATCTCTGGTTGAGCTGGAATCAGCTCGGGAATTAGCACTCCCATGTAGGCCAGAGGTTATGCATTTGACTAAAAAAAGAAACGCATTATTTTTACTATGGTTAAGTATGCAAGTATAAGGTTTATAGGGTAAAATGGGAGGGAGCGTTCATGTTGCAAAGTTTAAGAAGCAACCGACCAAATAAATTATAAAAAGATTGTAAACAGATCAATCTATATTTATAATGAACACCCAAATGCTTACTTACAAATTCTCATGACTAGGTATTTGTTTGGGAACCAGAGGAAGAGAACACGCGCTTTCAAAACGGCCAAGTAAAACTGACAGTCGACAGTAGTGAGTACGCTCTGATAGGTCCCTGTTCGAACAAATCACCACTCACCATTGAGGAAGTGCTGGCCTACACCCTGCAGACTATCATAGAATAAGAATATTATTCTATTCTACTTTATTCTAGAAGAATGGAATTGATCCTGGTTATCTGAGAATTAATACACTCTTCGCTCCCAACCCCCCAGGACACATTGCTGCGCTTTCCCTTCCCTGATGCCTTAAAAATCAAGGGCGACACGGAGAGACCAAAAGTTGCCCGTGCATACTGACGGCCTTGGAAGTCTATCCTGTGTCCACCAAAGCATCAAAACTGAGGTGAGAAATCATGAAGAGTGAGAAATAATGGCTCTAAGAATTTCCAGTGCAATTTCGCCAATGAAGAGAATGAAGGAAACCAGCCCTGTCATCAGCCCCCTCTTAGGGATAAGCCTTCCAGCTCATTCTACTGCAACCAGAAGACCCAGAGGAGATGCATGTCTGTAAAAAGCCCCCGGATTGTTTAAGGGGCTTTTTTCATATAATTCTTAACTTCCAAATCCTAGAAGCTAGAGACTCAGCTGTCTTTCCAGGACAGCTTCTCGCTCCTGACTCTCCCTAGAACCCCCAGCACCAGGTTTTTGAGGCCTGATGGCTTTAGGTGAAATGCAAGGTCGAGCTAGGTTGATTTAGTGCATTATTAGCTGTTTATACAGTACCGAAGCGGCACATGACGTATGAAAAATGACTTTCCGATCTCAGGGAATAAATCAGGGCCAGCAAGTGATTCCACTTAATACTTAACTTTAGCCAGTAAAATATTACACCTGTTATTATTCAGGGCAAACACGGCCCCTTCCATTTGTTTATTGAGGAAACAATTTATTTGAGGACATTTAATTGCAATAGTGAAGCCTGACTTGGGGGTTAATCCCAGTTTATCGATGCAATTAAAAGCAGTGTGTGCTGTGTCTCATATTTATTATCTAGAGGCAGAATGTTGACAGAGCCTGGGTGTTGAGCCCGCGTGCTTGAGAGTCTCTGTGTTGTGTGAGGTGCAAGGTGGGGGCCACCAGCATGCGTCCCACGAACATCACTCTTTGTGCTTTCTGTAAGCGTTTGCGTAATCTAATTGGGGAAAGGCTCTAATTTGATTTTACTTGGAGCAATATGGTTTCGAATTGTTATATAGATCAGCACTGTTTGGTTTCTTGTCAATGATTCATGGTATTTTAATGCCCACCAGACAAACACTAAAGCTCCTCATCACACATTTGGCAGCATTCCACGATTACCTTGGCCGGAATTTACCCCTTTTTCCTTCCCCAGCTGCTAGATACCTAACCCCCTCTATCTCAGATTTTACTAGCTCTTGCCTGAGTCGATTCCTGGGTGCTTTCTCCTCTCATCAGGCAACAACCTCCCCACAGCTTGGGGAGACCCATCTCCTGGGGAGATGCCCAGGGTGGGGAACAGAAAGTCTGAAGTCCACAAACACTCCAGCCCTTACCCGGGTCCACCATGAGACATGGCCAGAGGAGGCTATTCCAAAGATCTTAAAAAGTCTCACTTTCCCCCCCCCTATTCATGATGATTTTTCTTTTTTCTGGTCCTAACTCCGTAGTTTTGTTCTGGCTTTTTAAATGTTATCTTTAATTGTCTTTCTACTTAAGATTTACCTTCCAGTGTTGGGAGCCATTTCCAGAACTGCCTGGAGACCTTTTCCCGTCCTGCCTCCTCCCATTCTGTCTGCCTCCTCCCCAACCACCAAGGCGCATCTCTATAATCTCTTCATTGCCTCAGGTGGCCCTGGCACCCAAACGCTGTTCTCCGCAAGTTGTCACTGGTTCGAGTTAGTGACCCTCTCTGTGGGTCCTAACTGCCCTATGGCTTGGTGCCTGGTAGCATGCTCCAAATGTGCTGGTGGTTGAACTCCAGCTCTCCATGACAAAGAAACTGGCGGATAGAGCAGAGGTGCTTCGTTTTTTATCAGGAATACAAAACTTTATCCTGCTGACAGGGCAAATCATCCCTGCGTACAGAGGGCAATTGTTTCCCTCTGAGGCACTAGGACTAGAGTTGGTCTGTTGCAAAGCCACCTTTGCAAAGAGCCACCCAGCTGTTTCAATAATAATGGCGAGCAAGGAGAATCTTGGGCCACGCATGTCTGGGTTCAAATCCTGACTCTGCCACTTTCAAGATCTGTGGTCTGGGGGCAAATCAACCAAAGCTTCTGTTTCCTCTCCTGTAAAATGAGCATACGACCACATATGGCAGCTACTTTTACTAGATTTTTCAACAATTTAAATGACCCCTTTTCCACTAAGCTTCTACCATATTAAAAAAACAAAACACAAGTTCAAAAAAAAATTCCCTTATCATCGAAAATGTAATTTTTTTGAAGTTTGTGATTTCATTTAATATTTATTTATTTTTAGAGAGAGAGAGAGCGTGAGGGGTGGTTGGGGAGGAGAGGCAGAGGGAGAAGGAGAGAGAAAATCCCAAGCAGGCTCCATGTCCAGTGCAGAGCCCCACATGGGGCTCGATCTCATGACCCTGAGATCATGACCTGAGCCAAAATCAAGAGTCAGATGCTCAACCGACTGAGCCCCCCCAGGCACCCCTCCTTCTCATTCTTATACATCATTATACATGATGTGATGGGGGCTTCTAGTTGTTCATATGCGATTTTTTTTTTCTCTTCCAAGAAGGAATGGAGTTCCTTGAGCACAGAAAGGGTATTTTAAGCTACTGCCCATCCTTCAGTATCAAGCTGGTCACACAAAGTGGCTTAATAAGTACTCGCTGCTCTGGATCCTGTTAAATGGCCCATTTGGGGCCGAGAGATAGGAAAGTGTGGGTGCAGATGTCACCCCAAGCAGGGGAGAGGACACTGAATTCCTCTGCCCAGCCACGGTGTGAGATGCTCCCACACAAACGGCGTTCCAGAGAGCACAGTTTGAGGGGGCTCTCACTTGTCTGGCAAACAACCTACTTTGGGAGATTACGAGGGCTCCCAGGGCCCTTGGCTGGCCCATCCTAGGCCACTGCTCTGACCACTTTCAGATTGAACAGTGGACCTGAAAACAAAGTCCATCCATTTTGCTGCAGGCCCAGCCCTGACCCCAGGGTGCATGAGGGAGCCAGGCCAATTTCTGCAGATTTTCTAGTGCGCTCTCATTGCCGAGGACTATTTTCCCTCCTTAACTGTCAGTAGACAACCCTTGCTAATAACCAGAAAGAGGAGGTGAGCAAATTTTTATTTTAGCCAGCAGATGACTTTGGGGTGAATAAAACGAGGTTGCCTGCCCTTTGTACCCCCAGAGAAAAGCTAATCTGCTGGGATGGTTGGTTTTGGAGATGCTTTAGGAGCCTGGCAGAATCACTCAGATTGCAGCCCCCCCAAACCGCCCCCCCCCGGGGCAGAAATGCTGAAGGAATGGGCTACCAGCTTCACCTGATCTAAAATCCTCCTCTCTGCTCAAACAATGCCACTGGGTTAAAGACCCCCATCCTCCCAGCTACCGTCTTACCCTGAGAGCGGGGTGCTCTGGGGAGGGGTGGTGACTGAGGGAGCCCCAGCTGGGAGTCAGCAAACAGGCCCAAGTCCCTAAGGTCCAGATTTGAAATGTTAAATGTCCCCTTCCTCCCCAAGCCAGCCCCACTGGGGGCAGTCAGTGAGCCGGACCGATCTGGTCTGGAGGAGAAGGGAGAGGTTTCTGTGGAAGTGCCCCGCTCCGCCCAAGCTGAGGGGAGGGGCTGGGACACCTTCAGGGCGCCTCAGTGTGGCTCCTGTTCCCACTTTTAGGACATAGGCCTTGAAGAGGAAATGGGGGTCTCTCTGCTCTGGAGAAGAAACCTGAAGTGACTGGGGAACTATCTGAAAGACGTGGGGAGGGAAGGATTGGTTAGAAATACAGAAAATAGGTTTCCACCCTCATTTCCCATCGAAGGAAGGGGAGACCTAAGGAGCTCCCGGACACTGACTCGGGCTAGTGGACTTAGGGGACGCAACCGTCTGGCCGCTCTCCCAGGGATGGCTCCTGGAGCCTGCCTTACTGGTGAGCAGGAGCCCCAGGAGAGGGGAGCTTAGATGCGGGCTGGGGTGCGCACAGGGGTGCCGCTGCCCGCCCCATGGCGACAGCACGGAGGAGTCCTATGGACCTGGCTCTTGGCTCCCTCCATCTCCCACCTCACGGGACGCGCCTTGCGCGCCAGGCCACTGACCCTCAGGGCAAACGAGCGCCCACGCCCAGCGAGAGGCAGCCGAGCAGGGGCCGCGGGGACCCCGGAGCCCACCCGGGGCCTCTGCCCCGCCCCCCTCTGCCCGCGGCGGGGTTGGGTCCGCTCCCCCACCTGTACCTCTGCGCGCGGGCCCGGGTTGGGGCTGCCGCGGTGGTGGGACTGGGGGTGGGCTGGGGAAGGGGGCGAGCTGCGGGCCTGGGGCCTACAGCAGCCCCCGCACAGTGGGAGGGCGCCGGCCCCAGCAGCAGCCCCGTAAATCTTCCCGGGAGGAATTAATTTGTCCTTGTATTAAGGAATGGTGGATACCTCCCCGTTTAAGCTGAGCTCTCGAGACAGCTGTTGGGTGCTTGTGGGGAAGCGAACGTCGTCGAGGAAAAGGTCCACCGCGCGGTCCCCAAAGCACAGGTGCGGCCCGCGGTGAGGGCCGGTAGACTGCTCCGTCGCAGAGGTCGAGGGGGCCTGGAGACCGAAGCCTGGGCGGGCGAGGGCCAATTTTTTGAAAAATGATTTAAAGTCTTGTAAGCCAGC
>NW_027397161.1:75392-82892 GCF_003265705.2 Callorhinus ursinus | reverse complement strand
GCCCCGCGCCTGGATCGCGCCGCTCTTTTTAAGCAGCACGGCGGGCCTCCCGCACCGCCCGGCCTGGAGACCGGCGCGCTAAGGGCGGGCAGCCCGGGGACGCTCCCCAGGCGGGCCCGCAGAGCTGGGAGCCGCGCTGCCCTCCTCCACCCCACACACGTGCGCACACTCGAAACGCGCGTGTACAAACTCCCGCACACGCACTCCCGCGCATGCACACGTGCGCACGCCGCCGGCGGGAGCCCCAGCTCCTTCTCCCGCGCGGCCCTGGAGCGCCGCCCGAAGTGAGGCTTTGCTCCAGCCTCGGGGCCTGCCGCGTGCCAGTTCGGGGTTCTGCCCTGGCAACCCCCCTCTCCCCGCCCCTCTCCCCGGACTCCGGCGGCCAGCTCCCCTCCGCCTGGGGACAACCGCCGGCCCCGGAAGGCCCCTCTCCGCCCTCCCGGCTGCCGGGGCGGCGGGCCTGACCTTCCCACCCCTGGGCGGGCCGCTCCCCTCCCCTGGCGGCGGCGGCTCCCCAGCCCAGATGCGCCCGGGCGTCCGGAGTGGGCCACCTGTTCCGCCGGGTAATTATTTTAATGTAAGGGCCCAGCGTCAGCGGGTTCGCGCCTCCTGCGGCGACAGACGGCGGCGAGGCCGAGGAGGCTCTCAGCCTTTCAATGGAATTTCCCAGATGGGCCGAGGGGAGGCCGGGGCGGGTCACCAGGGGCCCTTTAACGAGTTCATTAGCCAAATTATCTTGCCGGCAGCACGGAGCCCCGGAGACCAGGGGAAGGGGGGGCAGGGCGGGGGCAGGGCGGCGGGTCGTTCTCCACCCCCACCCCTAGGTCTGGGCAGAAACAGTGCAGAGGGGGAAATGGCCCCATCCCACTGGTGTCAGGAAGAAGGGACCCGAGATCGAGTGCGTTCAGCAGCAAACATTCCACCTCGTGCCACCCTTATTTGGACAGGCAGAAGCCCTGCCAGTCAAAGGCCAAGTGGGAAAAACTGATTAGAATCCTGCCATGAGGAGATTATAACATAATCGCCAGTGTGACTAGTGGGTTCCGGCTAAGGCCCCACCACAGGACTGGAAGTCACGGTTTGCCCTTTTGCTGTGGGCTCTGGAGCAAAGTGCCTTGGTTTCCCAGAGACATAGTTTGCTCATCTGTAAGACTGGGGACACCATATGTTTTTTCAGTTATAATCTCTATTGGATGAGACTATGCAAGAAGGTACACTGAGGCACAGCACCTATGAGTGCTTGGGGCATACCGGCCGAGCAGGGGCACTAAGAGCCGGACGCCGTCATTTTAAATTTGGCTTCCCAAGCCACACTTACTATGTGGATGACATCAACTTCAGATTCCTCTTGGGTAAAACATTCCCTGTTCAAACGGTAGGGTAGGCAGCAGGTTCCTGATACACTAGCTTCCTTCTGCTGGAGTGACCACACATTCCCACCCAAGCCATTAGGAAATGTGGCTGGGGTATGATGTGAGGGGGAGAAGCTGCTTAAGGAAGGCGCGGTGGGAATAACGTCCTGGGCAACCCAGCCAAGCCCCATGTGCAAACAGAACTGCACCCCCCCCAAGTCCACTCCAAGCCTCCAAGCCTGAGATCTGTCCCTTGGGCCTGGAGTGCACACCTGTGGGAAGAAGCAGGGGGCAGGGTGGGAAGAGGAGAACTTGACCACAGACACCACTTGCCCATCTTAGGGAACATCCCTCAGCTCTGGCATGAGAAGGAATTCATCTCTCTCATCTCTCTCCCTCTCTCTCTCTCTCTCTCTCTCTCTCTCTCTCTCTCTCTCTCGGCAGCAAGCAGCCTCAGCTTCTGCCACCTCAGCACTACTAAAGAGACCAATTAGCAGCGACTTCCTGCCATTATCCACCGTGGATTTGGACATTACCGTGTGACTAGCGACTATCCAGCCATCATTCGGAGTCAGAAGGCACTAAAAATTTCCCATACCAAAGCATTAAAACATCGCAAGCAGCGTCTTGTTTTTTGTACTTCTACCCTGGAGCCTCCCTCCCTGCAGAACAGTCCAGGCTGGGGTGCACACCCACCTGTGTAGGTCTGGTCTCCCCAGGGGCTGAGCTGCTGGTGTGAGCGCCACGCCCCGGTGGGGGGAGGGGGTTGTCTCGGGCACAGGGTCCCAGAACCTCCGTGGGGAGCGTTTAGAAAGCGAGCCTTCGATGACTAAACACATTTTATGGGGGAGACTGCAAAGCTGGGCTCCTCTAAAGCAGGTGTGCGTTGTGCCCAATCTTAAAATAAGAAAGCCCTTAGGTCAAGACTCACTCCCCACGAAGTGCAGGTCAGGTGTTAGCTTATCTAGAGAGGGGTCATGAAGGTTGCAACAATCTGGAAAGGCTGACTTCGTGGGCATGTGTGTTCTATACCTTGTTCCTGACAGCAGCATGAAAGAGTGAACCTGAAATTAAATTAAATTAAAATCTTCTAGCAAAAATATAAGCTACTTGGGGGATGTTCTTCATCTCTGCTGAAGACTGTTGTCCCCCAGCTTGATTAAAGGGGCTCACGTGACCTTCCCCTTGCTCCCCGATGTCTTGGTAGGAATTTGTTTCTTTGTAACCCGGAGCTTCTAATTTGTGCAACAGAGGCTGGAAACACTTTCAGTTTTCTGGGTTAGAAGGAAAATTGCAGGTGGATATGTTCTGCCTCCACATGAGGGGCAGGGCTGAGCATGTCTCCCGGCCCCCCGCCCAGCAAGGCCTGTCCCTTCTCTTTGGTGTCCACGGCAGCTGGGAGACTGCCCAAGGTCTGAGCATAAAGCAGATATGACTGTATCTGGAGAAAATTTCCAAAAATAGAGGGCCCTTAGGTTGTTGAATTTTTAGGCATTTAAATCCTGCAGCATCCTCCTGACCTCTTAGCACAACCCCACCGGTGAGCCCTGTTTAGCCTGGTTATTTACACCTGGGGCTGGGCCCGGTGCACAGGGACAGACCCGTGACCCGGGACTTCGGAGGTGGGCTCCGTTAGGGTCAGGCCTGGAGCTGCGGCTCTGATCTCTAAAGGGGCAACACGAAATCCAGGTGTAAAGGGCCCGGCCGATAAGGAGGGGCCTCAAGAAAAGGCACCCAGCGCCTCCGGCAGGGCCCACCTCTGGTTGGAGCGGTTGGTCGGCAGGATCCCACCCTTTCCAGACCCCTTTACAAGACAAGTGCCCCCGGGTCAGGAAGGAGGTCAGCAGATCAAAGGGCAGCGCTAACAACGTGATACCTTTAGTCCTGGGGCTCTGCTGGTGGGGGGAGGGGACACCTGTGCAGATCCGCCCCTCCTCCTCCCTACCCCCACCCCCGAGTTTGCCTTCCGGTGACCCCAGCCCCCCCTACTCTCCGCCAACCCCCTACACTCCCCTCCCCCCACGCCTGCCCCTGTTTGACTCCAGGACTGGTGGAGGCTCTGGGCACCACGGAGCATCTCCCCAGACTGGTGGTGAAGGGGGGAGCGCCCAGGGACCACCGAGAAAGTCTTGCTGCACCCACTGCCCAGTGCCCTTCCAGGTGGTCTTCAGATTAATTATTCTACTGTACCTGCCCCACTTCACGTGGAAGAAAGCAATATATACATGATAAGGAATGATGCCTGCCTCCCAGCCTCTGAATGTGTGAATACATAGATTTTATTCCCAACCTCATAGGTATGTAATTCCAGACATGAATAGACGTGGATTACAAACAGCTTTTTCTTTTGCAGTTGTTGGTATAAACCACCAATTCTCCTTTCTACGTGGTGGGAGAGGGGCGACTGCAGGCAGTATTCAGTATCCTGAAGGGAGACCGTGTGGAGAGAGGAAAGGGGTGGTGTGCCAGGCAGGGAAGGGGCCAAGATGGGGGACAGCTGATGAAGGGTGCTTGCTCAGGAAATCAAGGGTTCCCCCAACCGTCCCAGGGCTGTGGGAGAGGGGAGTCACCTGGAGACTGGGTTTGGGGGTACTGCTGGGACCAGACTTTGATCTCTCCTTAGGGCCCTCCGACAGACGCAAGCCCCACGCCTGTCTGCCCAAAACCTTCTTCAAAGCCAGCTGGGCTGGACCAACACAGATGCTGGAGCCGGGAAGAGCCCCAGCGCGCTCAGCGTCACGCCTCATAAACCGCACAAAGCCCCCAAACTTCCAAGACCTCGCCCCCTTCTCTGTCTCTCTCTTTCCACACAACTTCACGGAAAACCTCCAATCTGTATTAACTTTTTCTTAACATCAACAGAATATATGATAATTTTAAAGCCCTTTGGCCCCATAGAGGGCATTTGGTCTAACGCCGACTTTTCTAAACAAAGAAACAGAAATCCATAAAAATAAAAATAAAAACCCGCATCCAGAGTCTCACTGCAGTTACAGGGGTGGCTGCGACCAGGACCCACCATGGGCTTAGTGCTTCTTTGATGCCTCACTGGGCGCCCCCATGGGTGGTGAGGCCTCGGGGGTAAAGCCAGGTGAACCTTTGCCTGCCGGACCCCCACAGACCTGTCCAGTCTGCGCTTCCAGGAAGTGCTCTCAGCTGGTCTCAGGGCGAGGACTCGCACGTCCCGCCACGGATTTTGGGGGGTTTAGGAGCAATGGGTACTGTGGAACAAAGAGGGGGTGAAATAAATTCCTCTCGGAGCTCTAAAACACAGCATGATTTTGTTGAGGAACATGGGGAGATTTGTTGCATACAGACTGCACACCCGTCCCCAACTAAAATAGCCCTGGCGGTGGGTATTTCAGGGAGAAGAGAGGGCAGCAGGCCCTCCAAGATCAGTTTTGGGGAGTTTCATTCACTACCTTCCCCCAGCCCCCTAAATCACTGCCCTCCATCCCAGCAGATGGAGCAGGAGTGAGGTGGGGAAAGGCAGTCAGCCTTAGAGCAAACCCCTGTCAGAGGTGGGGGCCAAGACTCTCCCGGGGAGGCAGAGTGACAGCCAGGATGTCACTACTGTCCCTCACGGGGCGAAGGGTTTCCTGCCCAGAACAGGTGGCTAAGAATCTCAGGTCTCCATCAACCCTCCTTCCCCAAAGGGAACAGACAGGCGTAGAGAAACAGGGCTGGGGAACCCTGGAGCACTGAGGGCAGCCGGTGACAGCTGCGTGGCCCCCTGCATCACACTTGGTCCCAATCCAAACTACGAGGCTTCACGGTTTGCTGGGGACAAGAGTCTCAACCTCTTTGAACCTCTACTCTCTGAAAGGGAGAGGATAAAATCCTTTTTCTAGTGTCACAGTGACGATTAAAGAAGAGACTTCTAGAAAGCTCATGGCATATAGCCGTGTTCAGGAAGGGTAAGTGCTCGCCTCTCTCTGCTTAAAGGCAGGACTGCATTATCACCACCCCAAAGAGACAGCATCTAAACACCAAACACCATGTAAATGCTGTAATTTCTATTTACAACGCTGGTTTTTGCAAAGCCATATCATATTTACTCCCAGTGCTGTCCCTTATCCATTTCTATCCTCCTGATTTCCAACTAGTACTGTGTGTCTCGGAACTATCCTGTTTTAATGAAAAAGAAAGTCGGCTCTTGCCAACAGAATCACCACAATCAACCAACTCTTGCCAAGGCAAAAAGCCTTTTGAAGGGAAACTAAGCTATCCCTATACTTACCTTTAAAAAAAAAAAATCCCTCTTGTAGCAACCTGATCTGCTAATTTTAGAGTTTACCTGCCCTCATTTTTCCTTCCTCCTCTGTCCCTCCCCCAGCCCCTACCCTGTCCTTTACTCACCTCTTACCTGCTTAGGAAGCTGGCTGCAAGAACCGAAACCCCCTCCTGCATTCTTTCCCCTGTTGGGGCCAGATAACTAGGTCTAATGGAGCTATTGACAAAGCCTCGTGCTGGTGGCCGCTTGACTCCCCGACCTGCATGTTGATTCTTTCCGCTTCAGAAAAGCCCTTGGAAGTGCTTTTACTGTAAATATTTGAAGTGTGTGTATGGGGGACGGAGGGGGTGGGTGTGAAGTCTGGATTCTCACTCCACTACCTTGCTCAGCCAGGGGAAGCCCTTTCGCCCGAGCTCCTAAGCTGCAGGTAGGAAGAGGAGAGAGGCTGCGTTTTCCTGCCTGGGGACTAACCAGGGTCAGAGTGAGTGGCCTCGGGAGGGCTACCGGCTCCCGCAGGCTTTCCAGAACCGAGGTGGGTGCCGTCTCTTCACGCCCATGGGTATCCTTCCGCAGAGAGGAAGAGGTCTGTCACCGAGGATCCTCTCACTGGCAGGTGGGCAACGTCTCCAAGCCGACCTGGGTCCTGCAGGCCGCGGGGCTCGCAGACTCTCTGCCCGCTCCGCCTAGACGGGGCAGAGGCTCAAGGCGAGGACTTGTGGAAGGCAAGCTCTCGCTCGCACACACACACAACACCTGAAACGCACAGGACTTCGCAGAGATGAGAAGGTTCGACCTGCAGAGGGTTGACGACAGGGACACAAAGTGCTCCCGCGCACCCTGGAGACCCAAGAACAGGGCTTGGGGACCGGTTTGATCTTCGTTGTGCTACCGTCATTGAGCAAAGCAGCTAGATCTGCAAGCAACGTGGGCTCCCCGACGCAGAAGTGCACAAAACTCAAGTGCTGGCGAGGAGGCGCGAGGAGACGCACGCCGCTGGCTCTAGGGGACGCCGAGCCCAGAGCCGGACAGCCTGTCTCCGGAGCTGGCCTCAGAGCGCGGGGACCACACCGGGCCCCAGGGCCGCCAGCGCCCGCAGTCCCACTCAGCACTTGCAGCAGGGCGAGCAGGGTCCCTAGGTTGAGCCTCCGAGTCCGGCAACTCCGGTCGCGGTCCCCGGCCCGCCATCGCGGCTCAGCACCCCGGTTGTTTAGGACCCCGCGGCGCAGGGGCGGGGCGGCGGGCGGCCCGGACGGTGACAGGTGCGCCCCTCCGCCAATGGCCTGGCCGGCGCCCCTCCCCGAGCCCCCGCCGAGCGCGCCAATCGGCGGCCGCGCTGCGCTTCAAGTGCGCGGAGGGGCGCGGGTCCCCACTACGGCGCCGGCGGCCTCGGCGCGGTCGCCCGAGGGTCCAGCGCATAGAGCCGGGCTCCCCGGCCCGGCGCGTCCAGGCACTCGCGTGCGAGTTTGTGCGAGCGCGTGCGAGCGCGGCCCGGGGCGGGGTCCGCACGGAGGAGGCGCCTGGACCATGGTCACCCTCGGCTGAGTTTCCGGCGGCGACTTTGATTATTGGCAAATAATCACCATAACAATACCGAACCCTGGGGCTTGCCACCGCCACGCACAGACTCCGCGAGCCTGCACGCGGCCGCGTCACCCACCACCCGGCCCTGCTCGCCAGCCCCAAACGAGCCGATGGAAAAATCCAAAAATTTCCGCATCGATGCGCTGCTGGCCGTGGACCCCCCGCGAGCGGCCTCGGCGCAGACCGCGCCGCTGGCCCTGGTCACGTCGCTCGCGGCCGCCGCGGCCGGCCCCGGCGGCGGCGGCGGCGGCGGCGGAGCAAGCGGCGGCGGGGCGAGCGGCGGGGCGAGCGGCAGCTGCAGCCCCGCGTCCTCGGAGCCGCCCGCAGCGCCCG
>NW_027397161.1:0-74992 GCF_003265705.2 Callorhinus ursinus | reverse complement strand
CCCTGGCGCCGCGGCCGCCGCCGCCGCCGCGGCCGCCGCCGCCGCCGCCGCTGGGGGCCTGGCGCTGGGGCTGCACCCCGGGGGCGCGCAGGGAGGCGCGGGCCTCCCCGCGCAGGCGGCGCTCTACGGCCACCCGGTCTATGGCTACTCGGCGGCGGCGGCGGCCGCCGCGCTGGCCGGCCAGCACCCGGCGCTCTCCTACTCCTACCCGCAGGTGCAGGGCGCGCACCCTGCGCACCCCGCGGACCCCATCAAGCTGGGCGCCGGCACCTTCCAGCTGGACCAGTGGCTGCGTGCGTCCACCGCGGGCATGATCCTGCCCAAGATGCCCGACTTTAACTGTGAGTACCAAGCGGCCCCCGGGGCCTGGGGAGGAAGGAAGGAAGAAATGGGGGAGGGGGAGTCCTGGCACACGGTTTTCCCGCGCATCCTCCTCCAGCCGGCACCACCTCCTCCTTGCTCTCTGCTCTGAGAGCACGGTGGAAGGGCCGAGAAGCCGCCTGGGCTCCGCCCGGGGCCCGCGAAGACTTATGCGGACTGCACGCTGTGGCATTGGCAGCGAATTATTAAAATGGCCACGCGCGGGCCCTGCTTTCTCTTCCTCTCCTAACGGGAAGGGGCAGCTGGAGGTGTGAGACTAAAATCTAATCATTAACCGGCAGGCTAGAGGAGAAGGAAGTGGTGGGGGAAGGCGAGGCAAAGAGCGTCCAAGTTAGGCTGGCTTGGGGATCAAGGCCACCTAAACCAGGGGCTTATCTCCAGAGAAACGAACTTAGGTAACACATTATGGTTCTGGAGAGACCCCCCCCCCCAGTCCCTCCCAGGAGGAGAGATTCAGGAGCAGGGAACAAGAAATGGGCTTCGAGAGACCAGGGCCGCACGGCCAGGTCCCTGGCTATGCTCTGGCCATTTGCGGGGGTTCTGCCCGCCTCTGTATGGGTGCTTCGTCCCCGGTGTGATGCCCAGCAGGCAGATGTCCTGACCTGAAGAGAGCGGTGGCACGCCCCTGCAGAAGGGATGTGCCTCTTTCACGAACCCCATCATAGGGACTCTAAGTAGCAGGTGCCCGGCCAGAATCGGAGGCACCCAACACAGAGTGAACCCCTCACCAAGACAGGAGCGAGGGACTGCTGGCCACCCCCAGTCTGAGAGCTGCTGGGTTGTGGGCAGCATGCTTGCCATGCAGGTGGTACGCCTCCGGGAGGCCTGAGCCCACTGGACTTTCCTGGCCCGTTGGGCGGGCACACTGGGCTGGCACTCTGGGGAGTCTGGATCTCCCCTCTGCTCGCCCCACCCGGGCTCCACACGGAGGGTGATGCATGAGACTTTATGCTTTCAGCTGCAGAACACCCAAACAAAGAGACCCCATTGTTTCCTTCTGAGTGGAAGTGTTTAGACTGGGGAGATGCAGGCATAGGAGGGGAAAAAGCAAAAAGGAAAACAAAAATAAACACTTGACAGAATTCAGATTCCTCTGCTAGAAGCCATGGTTGTGACTAAACAGAGAAAAGCTAGGGGCCTGAGAGCTGGAGAAGTCACAGCCGGGTGAGAAAATCCCAGCCTGCGGACTGTTTGCCCCTAGCCACCCCAGGCTTTCTCCAGCTCAGCTCCCAGAAGACCCTAATGGCCACCCAGCCTGTCCAGGTGGAAGTCAGCCCCTTCTGATCTGCAGCAGGGAAAGCCTGGACTCACCTTTCAGTTTGGGGCCGCAGCTTTGGACATATCTGAACCTGCTGCTCCCGGGTCAGCCAAACCCAAGGCACTCTTCCTGGACCTGGCTGTGAGCAGAGCCAACAATCCCCTTTTGATGGAAAGCCACCCATGGGTGTTCCTTATGATCTGCATGTCCCAGAGCCTGGGATGCTTAGGCTCCCACTGAGGGGGGTGGGGGCCTCCACACAGACCGCCCCTGGGCACTGGGTTCTGGGCTCCCTGCCCCCCCTCCATGGTTTCCTGGGCTGGTGTGGAGCTCAAGGTCGCTCAGAAAATTGGTGAAAGTCACATCCCTTTTGCCCATCCCTGATTCCTAATCTTGACCTACAGGTAGCAGAATAAAACCCAGCCTGCTTTAAGTTTAGAGAAGGAATCTAAATACCAAATCCTAAAAGGGCGATAATAAACAGGCCAGGATGCCGGAATGTCTTCTGAGAGTCCCTCCTCTGTCGCTGGAACACCTGTTTGGTTTCCTCTAATTGGTTGTCTCTGCTGTTGGATGGCATTTCCCCAATGGTCCCTCCGGAGTCAGTGTTTTAATTAAAGTTCTAATGTATTGTCAAGTTGGGAATTGGGGCCTCATTTAACTAAAGCTGGGGGCGTGGGCCTTCCCGTAAAGCAAACTGCCCGCCGGGGGCCTGAGCTCAGCCGCTGGGCTGCCCTCTTCTCTATCCTCTCGTTTATTGTCTGACACTCGTAAGGCTCCTGGGAAATCAAGGGAAGTCTCGGTTTTTGAGGTCATAAAATTCTCTGTGATGTAACCGTGCGAAATTATGTAAATACAGCCAAGGGACCTCCTTGGACGTTCAGAAAGCCCGATCCCCCCCTTTGCCTGGCCTCCGATTGGCGAAATGAGAACTGTCCTGGAAAGGCTTCCAGGCTCCCTGGGCTTTGCCCCTCGGCAACGGGGGCGGGGCTGTCAAGAAGAGTCTTCGGTGGGGAGTGTGATGAACTCACACGTTTGGGCCCGAGATGTGTCCCTCTCCATCCTTCCTTCTCTCTTTGCCTTTGCCCTACTTTTCCTCCTCCTTTTGTAGTTGAGGAGGTGGTGGTGGGAATCCTGCATCAGTTCCTTGCTGGCTGGGAGGAAATGGGACTGGTAATTCCGGAGACCTGTTTGGATTTGAGGCTGACTTGGGGGTGGGGTGCTGGGTGAGGAGTGGAGAGGAGCTATGCCTCAGCGTCCTGCCTGTCTGTCAAGTTCTTCTGCCCTGCCCCGCACCCCCCAGATGGACAGGGCTGCCCTAGGTGACAGGCTATCTTTAATCAGAACACCCAGACCCTGAGTTAAAAAAAAAAAAAAAATTGAGTCGCTTTAAACCCAAACCCGCATGGCTCCACCTGGTATCCAGGTCCTGGCCTCCAGGGCCTCCTCTGGTCACTGGGTCCCTTGGGGACAGCGCGCTGACATTGAAGGAAGAGCAGCAACTTGGCAGGGCCGGTGGGCCAGGTGGCGGCCTGGGGGAGGTGGCGCTGGGGGGCCGGGGTAGGGGTGTCGGAGGACGGAGGACAGCGTCAGGCTGCAGGCCTCACGCCCCTCTCTGTCCCCAGCCCAGGCGCAGTCCAACCTCCTGGGGAAGTGCCGGCGGCCCCGCACAGCCTTCACCAGTCAGCAGCTCCTCGAGCTGGAGCACCAGTTCAAACTCAACAAGTACCTGTCGCGGCCCAAGCGCTTCGAGGTGGCCACGTCGCTAATGCTCACGGAGACCCAGGTACAGCGCCCCCTCCCCCCACACCACCTCAACACAAGCTGGCCTCCTAGGGGACACTCTTGGCACCTGGAGAAGCACCTCCTGACTTTAGGGGGACGGCTAATGTCGGAGGCAGAGTTCGCGTTTGCCCCGCTAGGGTTCCTATACCAAGCCCAGCGGTCCGATTCAGTAGGCTGAGGTCAGACCCAGAAATCTGCTTTTCAAGGACACTGCCACCCACTCCCCCATTCTGAAGCCATGGTTCTCAGGCCACGTCTGAGAAATCTTATTCCAGAAAGAGAGGGAACATCTTGAGATTTACAGATATGGACACTAGCTGGTCTGGCCCTTCCTGGGCAGTGGGCGAGCACCCCCATTAAAGGGCAGGAATCCGGCAGCGGGGGTCGCAGTCTGAGCTTCCGTGGAGTCCCCCAGCCCCACACCTGGGTTTGCTGATGCCTAGGGGGTGGGGAGTCCCTTCCCCCTGGAGCGGCCGTGTCCCCTACTCTGAAGCCCGCTCCTGTGCAGCGTGAGGGAGGCCAGGACCCGGCGAGGCGCAGGAGCTGGGCGCCTCCGGAGAGACCGACGGTGGGGATGGAGGGGCCGCTTTCTCACACCCTCTTGTGCTCTCAGGTGAAGATCTGGTTCCAGAACCGGCGGATGAAGTGGAAACGCAGCAAAAAGGCCAAGGAGCAGGCGGCGCAGGAGGCTGAGAAGCAGAAGGGTGGCGGGGGCGCGAGCAAAGGTGGCAACGCAGAGGACAAGGGAGGGGAGGAGCTGCTGGGGCCGCCGGCGGTTGGGGACAAAGGCAGTGGACGCCACCTGCGGGACTTGAGGGACAGTGACCCCGAGGAGGACGGGGACGATGACCACTTCCCCTACAGCAACGGCGCCGGCACGCACGCCGTGTCCTCCGACTGCTCCACCGAGGCCGACTCGCCGCCTCCCCGGCCCGGGGGCCCCGGGCACCAGCCCCAGCCCCAGTAGGGGCCCCGCAGGCCTGTGAGCCAGGCCGCCGCCGCCGCCGGGCGCTGCCCGTTTGGGACAGAGAGAGGGAGGCCCAGCGGGTTCAAACTGGAACTCCTGTTCTTTTAATTTAACGTCGGTTAGCGTTGGGGCGTAGTGTTTGTGAGAAGAGCTGACCGCGACCAGGGGGAGCCTCCCACTCCCCTCTTCCCGATGGAGAAGGCGGGAACCTACAGTGCTGGACGACCTGGAAAACTTGAAGCCTTCTCCGCCGGAATCGCCATTCTGCTGAGTATTGAAAAAGGGAAAACGTTTTGTGCTTACCTATCTTAGGGGGAACTTTATGTCATGAGCATTCAAACCGCTGGAAATCTCAAAACTGTACTGTATTTTTGTATATTGTATTTATATATATATATATAAAGAAGCGTCTACTTATGCATGCTAAATTATTATTTAGCTTCTCCCATCGCCCACGATGGAATGTAAAATAAATTGGTTTTTTACTGGATGAGAGCGCAGATCTTTGGGGAGGGAGTTATGAAAGCGCACTGTACTATTTTTGTTGTTGAAATGATGGGGGGGTGTATTCCGCAATTGACAGCGAAAGGTGCAAATGAGAATATGGCAAACAGGTGTCAGGAACGCCTCCTCTTCTGGGCCGTGACGTGGACGGGGAACTCGATTCCCGCCGCTGGGGAGGCCTAGGTGCGACATGTTCGTAAAAATACCTGAGACCAGGTGTCAGCGCGCGTCCGAATGCGTGAATCTCAGGAGAGTGACTTTGGATTCCGAGTATTTATCTTTTCATTTCCTTGAGGATCATGCTTCACTGGCGCTCGTGGAAACACACTGTCTGAATATTTCAGAAAATAAGCTTTGAAACGACGAGATGATTTTCCTGGCGTCCGCAAGGACAGCAGCGGGCGGCCGGATCGCTTGCCGCCAGCGCGGCCGTGGCTCCGGGTTAATCAACCTCTGCCGCGGGCGCCATCCATCACCGGCCGCGCCGGCCGCCGCCATGCGCTGCACACAAGCCCCGCTGCACCTGCGCGCCGGGCCCGCGCCGGCCGCTCCCCTCCCCCGCCCACGACGGTCCGGGGCCGCCCGTGGGCCGAGAGGAACTAGGCGGCCAGGGCGCGCGGCTTCTCTCTCCCTCCCTCGTGCGCTCCTCCGTCCCTCGGTTTCTCCCTTTTCCTCCCCGGCCGCTGCGCGCCGGGTCCGCGCCCCTCCCTCTGCGTGCCCCCTCCCGCTCTGTGCCCCCTCCCCCTGTGTGCCTCCTTCCCCTGCGCGCCCCCTCCTCCTGCGCGCCCCCTCCCCGCCCCCCTCCCAGCTGATAAATGAGTTCAGAAGGGCCAGGCGTTTCATTTGGGTGATTACCGCGGGCCAGCGGGGCCACTCCTCTACCTCAGGGCCGGGGTGAGATTAATGTCCTCTCTGGCCGCTCATTATCACCCCGGGCTCGGTCCATAAAATGCAACGTCAGCCGAGGCCGGGCGCGGCGCAGCCAGAGCCGGCGGGAGCAGCTGTGGGCAGGGCGCGGGCCTCGGCCATCTCGCGGTCCAAAGGTGCTCTGGGGGGCCGGGGACTGGGTTTGCAACTGTGGGATAGCCAGAGGGCCCCGAGAAAGCAGGTGGGAACACTAGAGGGCGGCTGCGGAGGGAGAGGAGAGAAAGACAGATGCCTTTTGGGGTTCAAAAAACCCCAAACCAAACCAAACCTTTGCAGTCCGCGACTATGGCGCTTTAATTTCTGACACACTGGTGCAGTTTAGCCTGAAGCAATCTCTTCCCCGGCTGGCTTCAATCCAGAGCCGTCCCCCTGCTCGACCGGCTCGCACCTCGGCGCAGGGCAGCCGGGGCCGGTGGCGGGGCCTGCGAGTTGGGGTGCCTCCCCCCGAGGGGCAGAAGCCCCAGCAGGTCGGGAGCGGCCGGCTCGGCCCGGGCGCGGGGAAGCGGAGCACTGAAGGCAGACGTGCGTCCCGACCCCGCCGCAGCGCGCAGAGCAAGCCCGGCTTTGACGCGGGGACTTGGCGGCGGGAAGGCCCGACCGCCGCGGCCCCAGCGCCTGCAGCCAGCTGCCTAATCGCGGCGGAATTTATCTCGCTAATAAATTTAATGATCAATTCGTTCTTGTCACAGTAGCTCTTCCCCAAATCAATTATAGCAAATTTAAATATAATCACTGGCTCATCCTCACCCACTCCGGGCACGGCGAACAATTCATTCCGCCTAATGAAGGGCCGCCAGGCCCTGCTCCGCCCGCCTCGCGGGGCGCGCCCCCCACCCCGCTGACCGCGCGAGGCGGGGGTGGGGGGGTGAGAGGCTCTGCAGCCCCCCCCCCCACCAGGACCCTGTTTCCACGACCTGGAGTCAGGTCCTCGCAGCCCGAGCCCAGGGGGACACAAGCCCACGCTCCGCAGGGCTATCGCGTGGGCCTCCCGGCTTTCCACCCGAGCTAGGGTGCGCCGTGTGGACCCTGCAGGCGCCGGGTCGCTGCAGCCCGGGGGCTGGGTCCCCAGCGAGGCTCCCACCCAGCCTGACCCGCTGCCTGCTGAGAGCCGGATCCTGAGCCCGCTTCTCTTCGCCCTAGTGGGAGAGTCTCCTTCGTTCTCAGAAAAGAGGCACCTGCCCTGGCGAGTGTCTCCAGCATGTACAAAGGATGTGGATAAAGCCCTTTTTGCTACAAAGAAACCAATCTGCAGGTATCTTCCAGGTGACAGCCCGCAGTCCTGGCAGAGCTGTGGCCCAGGGTCCCAGGCCTCTACAGAAGATTTAATAGGCAGAGTCTGAGAAGTGCAGAAACGACTAGACCCTAGAGCAGGTGGGTCTGTTCCTTCTGAGGTGGGCCTTCCACCACCCAGCCGCGGAGGGAAGTCAGCTTGGCCAGATCAGCTTAAAAGACTTTCTATGACAGCAAACGCAAAAATAGACAAATGGGATAAGATCAGACTTGAAAACTTTTGCACAGCAAAGAAAACAGTCAACGGAATGGAAAGGCAACCCAGGACTGGGAGAAGATATTTGTAAATCATATATCTGATAAGGGGTTAATATGCCAAAGTATAAAGAACTCATACAACTCAACAACAAAAATAAGAATCCGATTTACAAAAAGGCAAAAGGCTTGAAGAGAGATTTCTCTGAAGCGGACACACACATGGTCCACAAGCACACGAAAGGGCGCTCAACATCACCCAGCACCAGGGAAACGCAGATCAAAACCACAATGAGCTTCCACCTCACACCCATTACCACGACTATCACAAAAAACGAAAACAGAGAATACCAAGTGTTGGCGAGGATATAGAGAAATTGGACCCTTTGTGCACTGCTGGGAAGAATGTAAAATAGGGCAGCCACTGTGGAAAACAGGATGGAGCTTTCTCAAAGACAAAACAAAAACAAAAACCAAAACAAAAACACCCCTAGAAACACCATATGATGCAGCGGTCCTCCTCCTTGTGTAGCCAAGAGAACTGGAAATGGGATCTGGAAGAGGGATTTGCACACCCATGCTTGGGCAGCAGTGTTCACAGCGACCAGGAGGTGGAAGCAACGGAAGCGTCCACAGTTGAAGAGAGAAAGAAAATGGAATATATCACACCATGGAATATTATTCAGCCTTTGAGAAGAAGGAAACCCTGCTCCCTGCCACCACACGGATGGACCTGAAGCACGTTATCCTGCATGAAATAAGCCAATCACTAAAAAGACAAATACTGCATAACTGTCCTCACAAGTGGACTCAAAGTCAGACTCTTAGAAAGTAGGAGGGTGGTTGTCAGGGCCTGGAGGAGGGGGGAAGGAGTTTTTCAATGGGTACAGAGTTTTAGTTTTGGGAGACGAAAAGATTCTAGAGATCTTTTGCCCAACCACAGTTAGCAGTACTGTACTGACACTTCGGACGGTTAAAACAAAGACAGGCCTGCCTCCCTCCCGCTCCTCCCCGCCCCGTCCCTCCCTCCTTCCCTCCCTCCCTCCAAGATAGGACAGATTTGCTGTGGAAAATCCAAATCACAGGGAAGGCACAGGAGGGGAGCCCCTGGACCAGAGCAGGAGGGCGTGGGCCGTCCGAGGCTGCGCTGTTGAGCGTCAGGCGCCGAGCTCCAGGCGGGTGCCACGGAGCACCTCCAGGGTCTGTGGCTTAACGCAGCCCTGCGGCGTCCCCTGCGCCACCCCCTCCAGCCCAGGGTCCCGGGGTGGCCAGGCCGGGACTGAGCTCCTGGGGCGGGGAGCGGCGGGCGGCGCAGCGCGGTGGGGGCGGCGGAGGGGGTACCGCTGGGGGGCGGGGCGAGGCAGGACCCGCAGGGCGGGGCCAGTGCAGGGCGTGGGCGACGTGGGGGCGTGCTCCCCGCAAACGTGCGCGGCCCCCCCAGTCTCGTATCAAAGTCCTGCGGCGCACTGTGTCTCCCTCAATAAAACTAATCCCTTCGGAGGTGTGACCTCCGCCAAGAACGCCGCACTGTTCCAGACTACAAGGGCAAATATGTTTTTCAGATTTGGTTTTTATGGTCGGATTAAAGTTTATTTTCCATAATAGGGCACCTAATAAAACTCACAAAGCCGGGTCGGGCCTCCAGCTGGTGGCCTCGTTTAACACTTTCACTTCGTAAATCACGCGCCAGGTGTGTCCCCAACTGGATGCCAACAAGAAAGCCCCTCCCCCTCTCTGGTCCGGGCCCACCGTTCGAGCCCCCCGCGAGCGGGCTGGGGCGGGGCGGGTGGGGGCGGGTCTTCTCCCCCCTCCACCACCCCTCCCCGCGGCCCGCGCCCCTAGACCCACCACCCTTCCCCCGCCCGCCCCCGGCCCCGCGCCGACCCCGCGCACCTGCCGCCCCCCAGGTGTACACAAGGTTCCGGACAATGTGCGGCTCCTCCGGGCCATTGTCCGCCCGCGCTCGGGCAGGACAAAGGGTGCCCCCACCCCGGGCGGCCTCGGCCGGGGGGCGGCGGGCGCGGTTTACCCAGCTGGGGGGAGGAACAAAGGCCCGCCGCCTTATCTCGGCGGGGCGCGGGGTCAGGCCGGGGGCGCGGGGGGCGGGAGGGCCAGCGGGCCGTGGTGGGGTCGCGGTGCCAGGTCCTGCGCGGGGGGTGGGGGGTGGGGGGTGGGGGGGCCCTCCCGCCCTGCGCCGGATGCGGTCACGGGTCGCCCCTGCTGCTCCGCCGTCCCGACCTCGCCAGCCCAGGCTGTGCAAGGGGCGCCAGAGACGCTCCCACGAGGTCTGGGGGTGCGGGGCAGAGGCCGTGGGAGTAAGGATCTTCCACAAGCAGGGAACGGTGCCTGAGGTTAGGGTTCCAAGTTCACCCATTTTCATTATAATGTCTGGTTTCCTGTCGTTGGTTACTATTCCCCTCCACCTTCCCTATTAATATCCTTTCTTCCAAGCATAAAATTTCCCGTTCTGTCGTGAAATAAGACCTAGAAAAAGGAGAACCAGGGTCGTCTGGGAGAGGTTTAGTGCGGAGAGAAGGGCGGCCCTGTTCCCCGGAGCGGGTGGTGCGCTCCAGGCAGACGGCCCGGCAGGGAGGCTTAGCTGCCTCCTGCAAACTGCGTCCCGGGTGCCCGTCCTCCCAAGCAGAGGCCCACGCCTGGGGCTGCGGGGCTCTGGTTGGTTGGTTGGTTTTTATTTTTATTTTTTATATAATAGGCCAACACCATGACAGGAAACTTGCAGTTTATTTTTTAAAATAGATAAATCTGTAAAGCAAATGCAAATTTTTTTTTCCTGGGTCTGCAACATGTCCTTAGCACCTTTTACCACCCTGGTGATGAAATGTTCTGGGGGGGTGGTCATCACATTCCCATATATGTCCTCGGATCAGGTGCCTGTGTGACACTGCAGGCTTTTCCGCCACAGAACAGATGATAATAGCCAACACGGGCAGTCATTCATTCAACCAGACTTTTTAGAATATCTGCTATAAGTTAGACCTCGTTCCAAGCACTGAGATATGCGGGTGAGCAAAACAGCCCCATCCTCCTAAGTTGCATTGTATGGGGAAGAGAAGAATAACAAACAATAAATACATAAATTATATAAAGTAAAAGGTGCGTGAATACATGAGGTTATGTGCAAGGTTGTAAATCATGGTAAAGTAGGGCCAAGGCAGGTCTGGAGTGCTCAGCACAGTCCTCCGGGACCGCAGCCGCCACCTGGAACCTCATCCGAGACCTGGGTGTGCCACATTGATGGGAGTGTGAGGAGGCAGGTTGTAGGTCCCCTGCCTCCTTTCGGTGGCTAGGGTGTGAGGGATCGGAGGACTTGAGGAATCGTGCAGGACATTGATCCAGTGCCCAGACCACCACATGCTCGCTTCCTAACCCTTCTGCCGGAGTAAATATTCCAGAGCACAGAATAGAGAGGCATGTGGGCAGTGCAAACAGGGATTTTGAGAGAGAAATAGATTACATGTGTGATTTCTTTTTCTTCTTTTATTGAGATCTAACTGACCATATAACATTGTTTTAGTTTTAGGTGCATACTTTCTTTTTTTTTAAGATTTATTTATTTTAGGACGGGGCGGAGGGAGAGGGAGAACGAGAGAATCTCAAGCAGCACCACACTGAGTGAAGCACCGACGCGGACCGCAGACCTCAATCCCACGGCCCTGACGTCATGACCTGAGCTGAAGCCGAGAGTCGGACGCTCAACCGACTGAGCCACCCAGGCGCCCCAGGTGCATACTTTCTTAATTTTAATAATTCACACATTTGACAGCGCTCTAGAAAATAAAAAACAAAATTTTCACATAAAAGATTCACCGCCAATTTGAGAGACTTGGCAAGATCTCCGGAAGAGGGCGCATAGGCCCAGTGATCTGATGCCGGGCCCAGGCCGTGTGCCACTGAGAGCAGGCCGTGGACAATGCCCCCTCACTGCACACTCAGGGACCGCGGATGCCCTCTGCCCTGCCAGGCACCTGCGCAGCACCCCCTTTGCCCGAGTGTCCGCGTCACTCTCCTGACCCCCATCCAGTGTCGCTGGGCCCCAGACGAGGTCTCTGTGCCCTGCGCAGAGGGCGCCCGCCCCAGGCCTGCATCGGGCCTCCCCTGAAGTGCAGGTGGGGCAAGGGCCTTGTGCCCTGAGTCCGAGTGCCCCCATCTGAAGAATAAGGGCTCTATCAGTCGTCGTCTCCCAGAGTGAGGGGAGGGTTGGACACTACTGGACACTTATAGCAGCGCGGGCCCCGCACACGGCTCCCGGGGTCGTCGAACCAACGGAGGAATACCACCCCCCATGTGTACTTCTTCAGCCCAAGCTCTCCGGACCCATGTGGCACACAGAGCACACTCTCAAGCCCTCCTGGGGCCGTTGTAGCTCAGGAGAGTCTGGGAAAAGATGTGTAGTAGGGGTAAAGGGAGGAGGGAGGAAGTGCAGGGGTGCGTGCCGGGGAGGAAGTCGTCGTACATAGAGCCAGAAGGCAGAGGTGGGGTGAAACCCGGGCTCAGCACACGCCGACTGGGTGGCCTTGGGCAAGTGACTTCACTTCTCTGAGCCCCAAGGTCGTCCTCTGTCAAGTGGGGAATGCAGCGCCCGCCTCACAGAGGCTGTAGAGACCCGGCAGCGCGCACACAGAGGAAGTCAGTCACACCCACTCCCCTCCTGCTGTCTCCCTTGGAGCCTGTGGTCTCTTGCTGGTGGGACCCCCCCTTCTCCATTCGCTGCCCTCCTGGGCTTGCCTGTCGGTGGCCTGTGCACCTAGGGCCCCACCCACCCTGCGTCTGGGACCCGTCAGCAGAGACACAGAAGGAGCAAGGGGGATGCTGTTGGCAGCCAGTGGTTCACCCCTGGTGCCTGGTTGGTCCTCTCCCCGCTTGCCTTGCACGGGAACATGAATCCTGTCTGACCAGTGCGACATTTGCGAATGTGATGTGGCCAGAGCCTCGACGAATGCTTGCTGGCCAGCTGGGTGCAGAGGCTGGCCGGTAGGTGCGGAGACGTGTGGCCCACGGGCACAGGTCCGGCTGAGCCCCTCTCCCCAGATCAGCTGAGCGGCGTTCGCGGGGGCTTGTCGCCAGCAAGCACTCTTTGATCCAGCATGTGCCACACGGCCCCCATCATCTTTCCAAGCCACACCCACACAAGGATGTCAGGGGGTTCCGAACTACTACTTGCCACGTGGACCACTGGTGGATCCCTGCCTTCGTGACTCCAGTAGTATTGATTGACTCTTGTGTGCCAGGCGCTGGACGGAAGACAGAAAGCAGCTGAGCCATCCATGTTCTCTATGCCGTGGGCCTCAGGGGGCAGGAGGGGGCAGCATCCAGGAGGCAGTTGCAAAGCTACCGCCCTACTGATGACCGCATGGCCTCAACTGTTACTATTGAGTGTGGCATGGCCCGCGGGAGCCCACTAGCGGCATCAGCGCTCAGGCCGCATCAGCTATCCTCTCGGTCAGGACTGGGGGGCTCAAGTGACAGCAGAGCCGAAAAAAACCAGAGGGTTACACAGACAGACGTTTGTTTCTCTCTGCTACGCACCTAGGCTGCCCAGGGCTGGGCTGGGGGCCCCACGATCACCAGGGACCTAGGCCCATTATCTCGTGGCTCATCTTAATCACATGGCTTCTCCTTCATGGTTCAAGATGGCGCTTGGGCCCCATGTCCCAGCCAACGGGGCAGAGGACAAGGCAAACAAGCGTGTATCCTTGCGAGGAGTTCAGAAACTGGCCCTTTCTCTTCAAGTGGCAAGCGCTCCTCACACGGCCACTGTGAGTCTTGCTGGGAACTGGAACACGGGTGTTCCCGGCTGGCTGCAGGCCTAGCCCTGTTCCGGATGACAAAGGGGGTGAAGGGATATTGGGGAACAACTAACAAACTCTGCCACAGGTGTGCGTTTGTGTTGGTTCTTTATGTTTATTGTGGTAAAACACACGTAACGATATGTGTCATTTTATCATTTGTGAGTGTATAAGTCTTGGCATTCAATCCACTCCCAATGTTGTGTGCCTGTCAACACCGTCTACCCCAAACTCTTCCATCATGCCCCACAGAAACTCTGTCCCCATTAAACAAGAACCCCTCCCTCAGCCCCCTGGGAATATCTACTCTGCCTCTAAGAATCTGCCTATTCTAGGTCTGTTTGGGTTCTTTTTAAACTTCCCATAGTTCCCAGTGTCCATAGAGATGAACCCATAGAAAGGGCCCATAAGTAAAGTTGGTTTCTTCCCCAAACTCGGCAAAGTTGACATCACCCACCCGGATGTTTGAGCAACCCCCAGTCCTGGCTTTTCCTCAGCAGCTTATGCCCCTGTGATGCTGCACCCACCCCCACGGTACACCGACACACCGCCCACCTTTCTCTGATACAGGCAGTAGCATTTCTAAATGAAGCTCAAATAAGCCAGTCCCAACTAGGACATCCCCAAAGAGCCCAAGGGTTGGGGAGTGAGGAGAAGCCACGGTTCACCAAGTCTGGAGGGACTGAAAATTATCCCTGGCCAAACATCTCACTCTGAAAAATAAAGGCCGTGCCTCAGGAAACACAAGTCCTCTGCTAAATTTAAAACCAGAAATCTAGGCTGATTTTGTAGCTCTCAGAAATCCTTTCCTCTGTTTCACAGGTAAAGAAAACGCCAGAAATGCCACCTAGTGCATTCTTGGCAGCTTCCACAATTGCTTGCAAAATCCAGCGTTTTCCAAGAAGCCGCCAGGGGAGCTCACGACCTGCCCAAATCTCTGGTGGCCGCCTGTGAGCTTTTCGCTCTGAAGCTCCCCGTTTGCAGGTGGCCCACGGAGAGGCCCCAGCGTCCCCCGCACCGTGAGGCTTTGGAGGCCTTCTATCTTCAAAAAACAAAGTAATTCACTTTTAATGACTGCCGGTGTTTTCTTTCCCAGTTCTATTTGAGCAGATAATGTGTCTGAGGCTTGCCCGACAGGGTTAAACCACCATGACCTTCATAATCAGAGAGCAGAAATAAATTATATTTACTCATAAATGTTACTCAGTCTCCAGGGCCAGCTGCCTCCTAATCACAGGTGCTGTGATACTATTTAGCTTTTACCAGGCCTCATGCTCACAGGTGACAAAGTGCTTTCTGATTCCGCCCAGCAGGCTGCCTGCGGCTGGCAAGGCGTTTCCCACCGAGAGTCCACGGCCCGGGGAGCGCTCCGTGGGTGGACACCTGGCGCACCTGAGGACTCGCCCCCCCTGAGCACCCCCTAAGCCTTCTGAATGGCAGAAGAGGGGATGAGCGGGGACCAGAGACCCCACGAGCCCCCCTAGGATCCAGGCACCGCGCCGGAATGTGAAACCCTCTGACCGCCATCGGCGGACCAGGCCCCTGGTCTCAGGTGGGGCAGTGGCAAGATTGTCCACCACGGACTGTCTCACAAGAGATCGCTGCCAAACACACGTTTCCTCGAGACCAGCGCCTGCTTCTATTCTGCTGCGAGTTTGGCCGGGACTCGGCCCGGAGGCCCGCAAGCCCGCAAGCCCGCGAGCCCGCAATGAGAGCTCCGGAAATGCTGGTCTCTCAGACGGGCAGGTGGCCACAGGCCCGGAGCAGAGCAGCGGGCTTCCTCCCAGGCCCCCGCGGGGAACCGAGTCTTACCCTGGGGAGGAGCCACCTGAGGGGAGCAGCTCTGGAAAGTGATGGGTGGCAACGCGGCTCCTTCCACAGCTCCCACAGCGGCCCAGACCCACAGTTCTGGGAAGACAGGCCTCGCTCAAAACTCTTCCACAGGAATGGATTGCTGTGTCAACAGGACGGAAGGCGCACACGTCCGTTCATACACACGTGGGACAGAAAACACGCCCAACTCCCAAAGCCCGTCCTGAATTTCAGGATTCTCTATGACACAGTTCCTGGTGAATTTACAGGGTGTGGGAGGCAGGGCCACGTCCCTGGACAGACCCCTGGTCTGCAGCCTTCCCCAGGCCCAGCCCCTGCCGCCAGGGGCCTCTGCAGCTTGGTCTCGCGGTGTTGGTCCCACAGGTGCTAAAGTAGAAAAGCAGACTCTGTCTGCCATATTAAATCTGATGTAGAACGCAGAGAGTGTTTTAAAAATCTCATTGTCCATATGAGTCAAAAAGTGCAAGGGTGCTAATGAGGGCTATATGGATTTCACCTGCTGGTCTGGGGCCTGGCTTGAAATGCACTTCCTTCACTAAATCAGAAGTTTGAGGGCAAGGATAAAATAAATCTCAAATAATCACGTCGTATTTTTGATGAGTTAAATAAGTGCGCCTTATGCCCTACACATAGGAACTTGCTGCTCTCCCCGCAGTAAGAACTGGATAAGCACTTCCTAGGAAATCTGCATTTGTAATGCAGCCCGTTTGCATCTTGTCTGATAATTATGCCCTTGGGTACATCTGCTCAGAGTCCACTCTTTCTAGGAAATCAGAGATTTGGCCAAACCTGGGCAAATGAAGTAATAACAATACTAGAAATAATTTCAGGCCTCGGTTTTAGGGCATGTGGGTGCCTGGCACACCTGTAGCACCTTCTGGGAACGAGGATGCCTTTCAGCACCCTGGGTTCATCTTGGACCTTTGCAAGACTTGCTTTACTTTCATTAAGGATCATTTTCCCAGAGGCAGTAAAAATGTTCTGGATTATCCATTGGCTTTTAAGCAGTACAAAGTAGGTGCTGATACAGACCTTTGGAATGATGTTCGTGGCACACTGGGGACTGAGAAAGGAGAATGACTTTAGAGACTGTCCTCTGCACTTTGAGAAGTAACCAGGCTCTGCTCTCAGTCCACAGGCACCTCCCTGGTCTAGATAAGAACCTACCTGGAGACTAACAGTGCTGGGTCCTCCGAAGGACATAAAGCCGGTCATGGGTCATAAAATCACAGACTCCAAGAGTGAGACGTGCCCTTATTCCTGCCGATGTCAGGTTGTCAGCCAAACCCGTAAGCACACTTTCTATCTCTTTGGCCAAGTTATTGATTAGGATGGCGGGGGGAGGAAATGCTGCGGACAGAGACAGAGCTAGAGTTGCTGCTGGAAACTCTCTCAGGTGCAGGTGAGGTGACGGGCACCACGGGTGACAGGCACCACAGGTGAGGTAATCGGCTCCACAGGTGTGCGACGGGCACCCCAGGTGAGGCTGGTTGAGTAGTAACAAGTTCCCCCTTGCTCATGCTGCATTTCAGTCCCTGAGCCCCATCTCATCCCTGCAGATTTTGCCCAAGACCTTGTCCGATGCCGCACATCATCTCCAGGATTGCGGGTGACCATCCCTTCACAGCTTTCTGGGACCTTCCCAGCTTCAGCACCAAAAGAGCTCCATCCTGAGAACCCCTGATTCCTGGACAAACAGGAGAGCTGGTCACCCTGCCTGCTCAGCTCACGGACAGGAGGAAAGGTCAGCATGAGGACATGAGGACAGTTAGTGAGTCCATCCCGAGTCCTACGGAGATCACCGCTGTAATCACAGATGTCCACCAACCCAGCTGCACAATGAGAGAAAACATAAAGGGCAAGTTGACTTCCTCAGCAGCCGTAGTTCCAAGGTGGGGAGGCTGCCATGGGTTGACGGTCAGGGGAGGAAGTGGCCATGAGCTGGGCTGGTGGCGGTGCCGGCCAGGTCTGACACACCGCGTCCCTCTGTACCTTGCGACTGACCAAGGGCCGTGTCTCGTGAGGGTCACTGCCTCGTTACAGTGGGATTGCGCCGTGTGATGCCTAGTCTTTGTTTTTAATAGGCCATGCACAACATACAGAACTGTGCTGATGGTGTAATATGTACCCCAAACCTACATATTGGGCCACGGAGGGTAGTTATGCTGGAGTTTCAAGGCCATGCAGCTGGGAGTTACAGAAGCTTGGCAATGCACCCAGGCCTTCCCTCCGGCCGGCCGGACCTTGCCCCTGACAGGCAGAAGACCATGCCACCCACCTGGAAGACTGCAGAACCATGCTCCGCGGAGCCCACCACAGCCTGGTGGCTCCCGTACACTGGGCTGGGAACGGATCCTTTGCACTCGCTGTGGCTAATGGTAACATCTTAATGTGTACAAGGCAGGGAATCACTTGTCACTACTTTAGTAGACTACAGACGTGTAGAATTTGATCTTATCCAGGATAAGGGGAGAGGAGCAGAGGAAGACTCATTTTATGTGCTCATGCTTTTTTTAAAGTTTATTTTTATTTATTTACTTAAATAATCTCTACACTTGAGGTGGGGCTCGAATGCACGGCCCTGAGATCAAGAGTCGCACACTCTACTGACTGAGCTGGCCAGGTGTTCCACTAGGAAGACTCGTTTTAAAATAAGAACGCCAGCTAATAACGTAGGAGGAGGGACAGAATTAGAAAATGACCATTTTGCAACCCCCAAGTCTGGCAAGGGTGACAAATGGCTGCCTAAGCCACCCACTAACTATTGGTGGGCAACAGGAAATCCACATTTTGCCATTTTTTCCCCTTGTAACGTGTCCTTAAATTTGGTGATTAATTTCCCTTAATAATGACAAAGGTAAAAATGTACCTATATTGTGGAGAGGTCTGGTGGCCTTGACCTGAATTAAGTGATGGAACTTGGGACACGGTCATGATTATGTCCCCCAGCGCCACTGTGAGAGGCCCCAGCATCACCGCGCAGCACTGCTCCCAAAGGGTTCACCCCGAGGCTCACAGACCTACGTGCCGGACTGGCCAGGACTCTTCACAAGTCCAGTGCCACGAACTTTTCAAGGAAACAGAGTGGGAGGTGTTCTACGCTAAAAGAGGAATGGAAAGGAGATGTGACGTTTGGACCTTGACTGTATTTTTTTTTTTTTTTAGCATATAAGGTATTATTTGTTTCACAGATACAGGTCTGTGATTTGTCAGTCTTGCACAATTCACACCGCTCACCATAGCACATACCTGCCCCAATGTCCGTCACCCAGCCACCCCATCCCTCCCACCCCCCACCACTCCAGCAACCCTCCGTTTGATTCCTGAGAGTAAGAGTCTCTTCTGGTTTGTCTCCCTCTGGTTTCATCTTGTCTCATTTCGTATTCTTGATGGTGGGAACGAACAGCTCTAGAAAACTCACTTCAGAACCACAGGCAGCGTTCACGCCGCTGGTCTGTTAGCCTCCGGCGCTGATCAGCGCCCAGCTCTCAGGTGTGATGGTGGTGCCGTGGGCCCTGGAGAACGTTCTCATCCTCAGGGGACATGGGCTGAGGCTCTGGGAGCTGAGTGTCCTGAGGTGCGCGTCTGCAGACGAGTCCAGCACAGCACGTGGGGGGGTACAAATGCACGGGGGTGTACGTACAAAACCGAGAAAAGGCAAGCATGGCCAACACAGACACAAGAGGAGGAATGTGCCCTCTTTGGAAACACTTCTGACAGTAAAATGAGAGGAGCGGTCCATTATGAATGACTTTCTAGAAAGAATAATTTTTTAAATACTCCTGATCATTTTCACTTTGGCCCAGGCTGAAGGCTGGCCTGGCTTTGGCTCTGGCTCTGGCTCTGCCTGGGAGGGGCGTCCTCCCCAAGTGCTGCTCCCCGGTGCCGGGCCGCGGCTGTGGGCGGGGGCGAGGTCCCCGCTGGAGCACAGGGTTGGGGGGGCGGGGGCATGGGAGCAGCACACCCCGTTGGGAGTAGGCAATCTTCAGGGAAGGGCTGGGAAAGCGTTGTCCTGATAACCCGTGAAGGTCAGTGGCCCATACATCCTTGTTTGGACATGCTCAAGGTCAAACCCGCTGGGCTCCGGCGGCCCATGGGCACACTCACGGCATTGTTTCCCAAGCCCACACAGCCCTCCCTGGGCCTGACATCACCTCTGCACCCTTGGAGCCCTCGAAGCCGGGCCCCATTTCCCTTTCATCATCTTATCATGCAAACATAATTTTTCATCATTTATCCAGCTGAGCTCAAGATAAATGTCCCCTTCTTGTGAACTCGACCCCGCAGTGGTCAGCTCCTCCTGCCGGCGTCGGCAGGGTAGCGTGGGGTACAGAACCTCAGGGGTGGGAAAAAGGAAAGCGCCGATGCCCGGGCTGGGATTACTCTCCTGAGAAGGCCCAAGTTCTCCCGACCGTTGGGAACTCATCTGGACTGCACAGGAGCGTTCCCGAGGCACCTGCTTGTGTGTCCTCAACCCCCTGTGCTCACGGAGGTCTCACGAGGGGCTCGGGGGGCCCCGGGTGCTTAGCTCCAGCACGATGTCTGCGTGAAGCTGCCTCTGCTGTTAGTGACCTGCTGTCCGCAGGATGTGTCTTTGACCTGGTTCTAGACAGCCCCAAATTCCGCGGCCGGCATTGTTCTCCGCCCTCGGGCTGCCTGACTCCTTGCGGGGCTCCCACCTCCAGGTGGTGTGTCTGCGCCCCCCCGGACCCTGACCTCCGGGGGTTCCCTGACGCCAGAGGCTGAGCTGCCCTGTCCCCCGTGGTGTCTGCTGAAGCGCCCCCCTTGCTGCCACTGCTGTGCTGGCCCGGTGTGGCCCACCTGGCCGGAAGGTCACCAGGACCCGCTCACTGGCCCGTCCTCTGTCACCAGCATGCCCACTTGCCCATCCAGAGCCCGGCTTCGTCCGCCAATATTTTTGAAACCCAACTTCAGGGACCTAATCTCCTCGCCAATGATCCTTTGATGGTTTGCTATCACTGACCAAACCCCACGTCCTCAGCGTGGAGACTGGGGCCCTTCGGTCAGGCTCCATGTGCACCGTGGGACTGCCAAGTCTGGGGCCAGGCCACAGCAGGGCTCTGTGCCCAGGGACCCCCCAGAACGCCCTGCTCGGCTCCTCCCCGTGGGAAACTCTCCATCCCTGTGCCTCTGGGCACGGCTGGCTGCTCCCCTCACACATCCGGAGCACCTTCACCACAGGGCTTGTTGGTCAGACGTCAACCAGATCTTGGAGCTCAGGGTGTCCCTGGGCCTGGCTTGCTGGGTGGCACCGGGCAGGCCCCCAGGAAGCGCAGAATGGGATCAACAATTCGCACTTTCGTGAGGGGCCTCCGCTGAAGAGGCTTTGAACGGATGTCAGAGACACCACAGCCACGCGAACAAACACTCCCACGTGCACGACACTGAGAGCTGGAAGCGAGGCACAGAGGGGTTGAGATCGGAGAGGAAACGTCTGTGGTTGACTCCCACCACACCACCCGGCATCCGACGCGCCCCCACAGCCAGCCTGCTGTTGGGAACCGTGATCAGGATGCTACGTGCGCTCTGGAATCGGGGGCAGGGCAGCCAGACGGGGATCAAAGCCAAGCAAAGGACTTCAGTGGCCCCTCGGGAGGTGGGGATCAGCAGGGTGTCCTGTAGTGCTCCGGGCCTGGCACCTTGCCCTGCTCTCAGCCTTCGGTGCAGAAAACAGAAGACACTGCTCTTTCGGCTGAGAGATGTTCCCCGAGGGAATCAGGCTGGCGAGGGCCCAGAGGGCTGGCAGGTCGCATGGCGGGAAGCTCCTCCTGCTTGACCGAGGACCAGCCAGCCACGCTGTCTGTGACCCAGAGAATCCCAGACAGCGAGCGACTGCTGCCTTCCACAGGGAGGCTGCAGTGACCGGGGATGTGACAGGTTGACACTGTCCCCCACTTGCAGAGGAGCGGTCAGTGGCCAGGCAGATCCCAGCCAAGCCCGCCTCGATCGCTGACCAGTTACCGTTGGCGACATCACGCGTCTCCCGATGCGGCGCACCGAGAAGGAATGGAAGGCGTAACCTGCAGGAACAGGGAACAGCATGAAAACCCAAATGAAGGGACTGAGCCAGCATTCCATCAATGTTCATTTCCCGACTTGGGTAATTAGACGGTGTTTTAGGAAAAACGGTCATTTAGGGTGAAGGGATGTGATAGTGCAACTTTCTCTCAAGTGGTTCAGGAAACCCTGGGTCTAGCTACTGACCGAGGGACTGACCCATGGAGAGAAAGCACGAGTCCAGTCCCGTGCCTTGGGCTGGGAAAGGTGCTGGTGTCTCAAGTGTACACGTGGAGTCTGAATCCTACACAGCCCCTTCAAGGAGCGCTCAACTCTTGGTGACTCAGTGCCCAAGGCTGCCCAGCCCATGCCAGGCTTTGATCCCGAGGCTCTCTGACTGTGGCTCAGTGATCAGGGAATGAACGGGACCTCCCCTCCATCCACTCCGGCTCCTCCTGCTAACCCAGCTGCCCCAAGTCCAAGCAAACCACAGAAACCCTATCACTGTTTACACAGTAAGGCCTAAAAGGTTTTTTACAAAAGAGGCAAAGGTGATTTGCTTAATTATTTTTGTGAAAAAACATCAGAGTATTTTAAAAACTCTGAAGGATGAGTTCTGCATTATGAATGTCTTATACAAATTCTGTACTTTAAAATAACTTAAAACTTACAGAGAAGTTGTAAGAATATACTTTGTCCATATAAACTTCACCCAGATCCACTAATGGTTAACATTTTGCCTCCTTTGCTTTATCTGGGTCTTTGGGCAAAGAAGGAGGGGAGGAGCGAAACGGAGACTAATTTTTAGGTAGATTTCCTAGAAATGGAAAGATAAGGCGTACATCTTAGAACCAGCAAACCCGTTCTTTCAACATAAACCTTCACTGGCACTCTAAATAAAATATAAAAAGTGATTTTATTTATACATTTGTTTTTTTCAAAAAAATTTTTAAGATTTTATTTGACAGAGAGACACAGCGAGAGAGGGAACACAAGCGGGGGGAGTGGGAGAGGGAGAAGCAGGCTTCCCGCAGAGCAGGGAGCCCGATGCGGGGCTCGATCCCAGGACCCTGGGATCATGACCTGAGCCGAAGGCAGATGCTCAACGACTGAGCCGCCCAGGCGCCCCCCTAGTCTCTATTTTGAAGATGAAATCCCCCAGGGGCTCCTGGCCGGCTCAGTCGGTAGAGCATGAGACTCCTGATCTCGGGGTAGTGAGTCCAAGTCCCAGGTTGGATGCAGAGATTACTTAAAGAGAAAAAAAAAAGATGAAATCCCCTAAAAGAGTCTTTTCAGAAATTCTATCAATGGCAGTTCTCAACCTGCATCATAAGAAGTCCAAAAATTACATATACACCAAGCACCGAAGACAGTATTTTTTAAATGCTGAGTGTTATTGTAATACATTTTAAAAACCTATATATTTAGGGCGCCTGGGTGGCTCAGTTGGTTGGGCGACTGCCTTCGGCTCAGGTCATGATCCTGGAGTCCCGGGATCGAGTCCCACATCGGGCTCCCTGCTCGGCGGGGAGTCTGCTTCTCCCTCTGACCCTCTTCCCTCTCGTGCTCTCTCATTCTCTCTCTCAAAAAAAAAAAATAAAATAAAATAAAAATAAAAACCTACATATTTAAAAACAAATCTGAATTCACAGGAGCATGTGATAAGCCATGATATTTTGCTGTTAAAAGGGCCTTTTACAAAAAGGACAAATTTATGGATAACCTGCCATATAATACATGCAAGACCAGGACATTAGGAATTAAGTCACAAGTATATTCCATGGCAGAAAGACATTTTTATTGTTTTAATAATAAAAGACAACATAAAAATAAAAATTTCAGTTGACTCAAGTTTATCTTCTGCAAAGAGTCGGCCTGAGCTCAGCCACGCCCCCAACTAGGGTCAGTGAACGTCAGCGATGGGGGGACCGTTCTTCTCGGTCTTAGTAGCCACGCCCACAGTGCGAGGCCTCGGGTCAGTCCCGTGAGTCTTCGAGGAAGGGGGAGCTTGCACCAAATACAAGTCGACTGTGTCAGTAAGCACGCTGTCTAGCTCGACTGGTGCATTCTTCTTCCGAGCCAGACTTCTGGATGCAGGCAGCTGTGCTGGCCTTCAGCAGAGGCGGGAACCCGGGTTAGAACCGACCACTCCCGCAGAGAAAGTGGAGCCTCTCGGCTAGCGCTCTCTGTTCTCTGCAGACAAGGGTCAGAGCCGGCTGGAAGGCACGGGTGTGGTGGGGCCGTCGGTGGACTCAACAAGCACAGGGGAGGCCAGCAAACAGATGTCTGTGTTCCTTGTGCATTCAAGACTTAAACCGTTAGTTTAGCAGCATACACGGAGACGCTTACGACTTCACGTGGTCATTTCTAAACACAAACTGCTGTCTGGCCACGTAAGGATAGTGTCTGAAAGTCTGCGACAAAGGGAGGCTTGCGCGGGAGGGCCTCACTCGGGCCAAGTGACCACTCTGCGGGACAGTGCACTGCCGGGCATGTGTGGATGCTGCAGAAAATCCTACTCTATACACACATTTTGATGACTTTTCAATAACTGAAGGTGACATTTAACTCAAGTTTGCAGCATTTAAGACAGAGAAGCAAATTCTAAGAGCGGGAGAACAGACATTTGTCGATCTGTGCCTTCTCAGAATCAGCCAGAGTTGACTGTACCCGTGGGATGTGTCTTTCACTAGATAAACGTTCATTCCTCGCAGGGGGCAGTTCTGTTTTATCCACACGCACTCCTCCTAGAACCTAGCTCAGAGGCATACCCATCATGCATCCGGTATCTATCTGGTGACTTCGAAGTTGCTTAGTACAGTGCTTTACAACCAGGAGTTAATGAGTGTAAGTGATGGACACACGCAGGAAGCGTCCTGTACCACGTCAGAATTTTAGGCAAGTGCTGGTGGGCAGCTTCTGTGCGTACCATGCCGTACAGGTATGTGCAAGGCCTAAGTCAACTGTTCACTTTTCCAACACACTTGCATTCCCAATACTTGAAATAATCAATTAAATATCAGGTACCACATTTAACTAGTGGTTTTTGAACTTTAAATCAATACATACAGAAGATTAAAAAACGCCATCAATTTCTTTATAGCTGCACCCTCTAGTGGACTTTCTGTCTTTTAAAAATAAGACCATCACACCGGGGATCACACCGGCACCCCACCCGGTCCGTTCAGAGACCCTGTCCGGTGTCTGCCTGTCCTTCCAGCCCTGCGTTCTCCCCGTCCCGTTCTATGAACGGGTGAAAACGGTTTAAAACATAAATACACTATAATCTTGAATTTAAAAATTATCTAAAACACAGTATCTTAAATACAACAGACTGTGGCATAGCTCCATCAAGCTTACACACATGGCCATCAGAATAATAAGCCTTTTGGGTTTAAAAAGGACACTCTCGGACAACTGACCACCCGTTCGTCTCCTCTTCCGGACTACATTCTCAGGGAAGCCCTGCCCTGCAGAGACTTAGTTGAGAGGTCAGCCCTCTCCCTCAGCACGCTGGCCTCCTCCACACTTGTGCCCTCCTGCGCGCTCCTCAACAGGAAGTGGCCGATGAAGAGCTTCAGACCTTCTCTCAACAAGCCCAGCTTCGGGTTGTCAGACACTCTGGAAGGGAGGCGCATAAACGTGCATCAGTGATGAGCTAGTCTCTCCTGACTGCGGTTTCTAGGACTGCAATTGGGAGGCATAACCTAATTGCTTTTAAAAATAGAATTCTCAATTAAGAGCTTAACAACATATTCTACGTGTTAGAGATCACTAGTTTGCTATCAGGCAAGTTTCATGTTCCCCAAATCGAATGCATAAGATATCCGCTTAAAATGAAAACTGGAAATAGTGTATTAAGCTGCACCTAATGTGTAAGTCAACGTAAGTGAAAATAATTCTGTCTCTTTTCCACATGTTTTTAACAAAATAAGCTGGGAACATACCTTGCAAAAATTGAACCAAGGTCTTCAACTTCTGTTTCCATTAACAGAATATATAACACTTTTCGTAAAAAGTGGACTCTGGGTTTATCCAATTCACTGAATTCAACTACCTAATTAGAGTCAGGACAGACAGAACAAGTTACATTAGTCAATTTTTTCAGTAATTTCTAAAAATAGAGTAAAAAAATCACCCGTCCCCTTTAAGTAAGACTGTTTCCAGCTACAGAAGATGAAGCGCTGCAGGTGGGCAAGGGCGTGGGGCCGGGGGTCTCGTGCGCTCTGCCAGCAGGGGTGTGCACACTGCTGTCGAGAGCAGCCTGCCCCTGCGGAGTTTCCAGGAATCAGGAATTTAATCCTAGAATTGAAACATACGTATCTCCATGCCTTAGAGAAACTACCCCCTAATTAAAACCATACATAGAAAATTTGGATCTAGGAGGAAAAATAACTCAGATATGTTCTCTAAGAATTACATATAAATTCTGGTCCACTTACACAATGGAATATTGCACAGAAGTGATAAACCAGAGAACAAAATCACAGACACTAATGTGTCCATATTTCAAACTCATGTCGACTCAAAGAACTGTGAGAGGATATTCGGAGCGTGGGGCAGGGTACTGCTGTCCACACGGAGGGTGACAGTGTGTGAAATGAGAGTGCCATCTGAGGGAAGAGTTCCAAAGCACGCCTGGGAACCAGAGAGGGCCCTGTGAATGGGTGGTGGTGGGAGGGGGGAGCGAGGACCCTGGGACAAGCTTCAAGGACATCTCCAGGTTCTACTGAATCTAGAGAAACACTGTACCCTCTTCTATTCAGAGCTCAAAACTTGAGCGAACTGCCGGCAAGATCTAGTCCAGCAATGAGAAGGCATGTCCTCTCCACACTTTATAGTACTCTCATTTTTGGTTCAGTGGCCCAAACCTAGTCCTACACCCCAAAGAGGCACAGGGAGAACCCGCCTCAGGGCCCTGGTGGACGGACACACGCGCACAAGCAGGAGACCGCACCTGCAGTGTCTGCAGGTCAGGAAGCACGAGGCACAGAAGCCCAGGCCCGGCACTCTCTCTGGCCCTCAGCTTCCCTCACTGTCCCCGTTTTAAGGATGCCCAGGCCCCAGTGGTCCTGCTGTCCAGGCCTGACGGCCACCTGGCACTCCACATCCTCTGTCTAGGTTCCCCTGTCCACTCCAGACCAACAGCAGGATACCTGTACCTCACTGGCTCGGATGCGACACAGAAACACGGCAGGGCTGGGGTACGGCGGGGGGGCTGCCCATCACAGAGGGAGAAGCAGAGAGTCCTGCACCACAGCTCACCTGCTCCTCGGCCTCCCCATCCCCCTCCCGACTTAGCAGCGGCCAAGAACTAGGACCTGCACGTGGACCCAAAGTGCAAACGAGATTCTTGGAGGTGAGCAGAACTGTAACCGTGCCTTTGAGTATTTACTTGGTATGTTTATGTGGCAAGCTACTCTGGCTACTTTCTAGGATGGCCAGGGCGTTACAAACACACTTTCCAGGTAAGTCAGAATCTAAGGAAAGGCATTTTCTTAAGGTACCAAATATAAACAATTATGCTATCATTTTCATTGCTTTTAATAATTTCATCCATGATACAAACCTTTAAAATAGAAAGTGGAAGTGATTTCGTCTTCAACAAGTGGGCTACCAGGTGAACCAAATTAGAGAAATTAGTGGCTGGCAAGTTTTCTAAGTCCCGAAATTTATCCCAAATGCTGAACTGGAAAGTCATCTAATAGAACAATTGAAAAAGAAGAAGAAAGAGTTACAATGCAGCCCACTGTTGGAACAAGTCGCTAAGGATGTAATCTAGATGTATTCTACGGCTCATTTGCTTGTAGTGTCTTCAAAGCCAAGTCAGAACGAGCCAGGAGCAACACACCCCCCTTTCCTACACACAGTGCCACGGTAATTTCTTTGTTGTGGGTTTTCGCCTCCAACTGGCAGAAATGTTGAGAAAGATCAGAGAAGGCTGGTGCCACCTAAGAACAAGGAGGCACTCCCCCGGGGACACGGGCCACACGACCCCCTCCTCTGCCACAGAAAAAGGGGGCCTGGCACCCCCTGCCCTGGTCACTCCACCTCCACAATGCCCCCCTGTTCTCCCCGAGGGGGCGTGGGCCCTGGGACTGTCCCCCTGCACACAGAGCTCGGCCCAGGCTGGACGCCTCACTCGGCACTTCTTCCCAGTGGGCTGAGCCAGAGAACCCTACGAAGACAGCGGAGCACAGGTGACTTGGTGGGCTGCTAGCAGGTTACCTGGAACCTCCTCTGGTGTTCACAGAACTTGCCAGCCAGGAATGCGTAGAAAGGGTTGAAGGTTTTCTCTTGAAGGCAGCAATCCATGAGAACATGAACAATCTCCCGCTCCTGCTGGTCCTTCAGCCCAAGCCTGCAAAACAGAGACGGCGAGGAGTAAGAAATCTCTGAGGAGAGCACATCCTGCCTGGCAGTTTGGTTCAAAAGGGACGGAGGACGCCCGGGTATTCTGCATTCGAAGCACATAAAGGAAAATCAGTTATCAGATTTGTTGAGAAATATTTTGTGAAGGTACACAGGTACTTTTAAAATCCTTTTACAACTAATTACAGAAACTACACCAAGTTTTAATTTAGAAGTAATCAAAAACACAACCTCAATATGAGAATTTTAAGCAATTTATGACAACCAAGAGTCACTGTGACTAATTAGCTGGTCACCTAGTACTTTTAATCAAAATATATCATAAAATGTTTTGGAACTACCAGTGGCCAGTCAGCAGGAGCAAGACTGCTGACTAGTGCATGCCTGGACCCAGGGCAGGAGGAGAGAGGACAGCCCAGCAGCATCCGACCCAACCCTCCGTGACGCAAACCCAACTGTGCGGATTTCTTCAACAACATCTAATCAAAGTGTTTGCACTAATGCTTACTTCAGAAGCTTCTCAAACGCGTCCAAAAAATCTTCACTAGTCATTATTGTACAGAATATGTTTCTCCTGACATCAGTGTTCATTCTCTGCTTTCGGGCAAGTTCTAGTATCTTCCCGCTAACCTGAAAGAGGAGCAATTGAGGCACAGACCACACGGACGTTTCAAGGAAAAGTTACTCTGGTTTAATGTGGTTACGAAGTTTCTAAAAGATAACAGGTATTCTTCCATGGCTTTACCGAAGATTAATTCTAAGTCACGAAGATTAATTCTAAGTTACGTGGAAATACATATATGTGAGTGCTAAATCTTTATTCTTGGGTACATGCCCATGAAGAGAAAACCACAGCAAGAGACAAAGCAAGGCACGGGAGGAGAAAACCGCCTGATTCGGGGGAGCGTCTCAGGAGCAGCACGACCTGTCAGTCCGGGCAATGAGGACATAAGTTAGAAGTGGCCACAGCCAGGACGACACAGGAGGTGTGACGTGGGATCCTGAGACAAAATACGGTATTAGAAGAAAATGAAGGAAATCTGAATAACATATGGACCTTAATTAATAATCAAATACAAAGAAATACAAAAAATTCCAACAATTTGAAATCCGAGCCTAATGGACCAGAAGCCACACCTCCTGGGAAACCATCTACTTCTCAAGGCCAGCATCTGCAAACTTACTATTCGGGTTTTCCTACGCTCCCCTCACTCCCCTCAACTTTTAAGTCCTTTACGCATGTTATTTTGGGACTTAAACCACAGAAATGAATGAAATCGTAACATACAACAAAGGGTTTCTGTAAGGTCTCTGCAGACACTCACGCCAGCACATCTCATAACATGCAAGGGATCAGGTGGCTCCTGCAGGGCAGGCCGCGGGACACTGGGGGACCGCGCAGGGCTCTCGTACCGTCCCCGAGGGCTGCTTCTCCAGGACCTTCTGCTGACTGTTGTCAATCATAGGAGCCCCGCTCCATGCGGACCCCACGATCCACCAGCGCCCGGTCTGCTCGGCGCTCAGGATGCCATCCCAGGAGATGCGGAGCTGAGTGTCCGTGCCGGAGCCAGTGCTCTGTACCTGACAGAAAGGAGCCAGTCAAACACTTCTGTTGGCTCCTGGTGGGCACCACTGTCACCCTCTGGCTTCTCTTGTCTTTGACCCTGAATACTGTGCTGAGTCCCTGACAGCTGGGACAGTTAGCCAGTTTGGAATAATGCCACAGGTAGAGGTAAACTCAATGCTCCCCTCTGAGGTCTGTGGGTCTATCACCCCACACGCTGCTGTCTATGGAAAGCTGTCACACCAGGGAGGAGGCTCGGACGCAGGCCCCGAGGAGAGCTGCACGGAGCTGGTGGTGAGACCTTGCCCAGGAGCGCCTGGGGTTTGCCAAGCCAACGATTCCAGAGGTGCCCAGAGCCAGCTGAAGGACCCCCTGGCTGGGGATGGCGGTGGGTCTCGGCTGCAGCCCCACATCAGGAGTACCTAGGCAGCTTCAACAGGTGAGCCCCCAGCACCCCGAGGCGGATGTCACTGGTCTGGGTGGGACCCTGGCCTGAACCCTCCTTCAAAGCGGTCAGAGAGGTGTATTGCGCGGCCAAGTTGGGCGCCACAGGCTAAGTGCTGGGGACGCCGAACTCACAGGGACGGCCCCGCACCTGGACCACTCCGAGGGTCTCAGCACAGAAATGTGATGTTTCCTCTCAGGATCCTGGAACTCTTATTAACCAGACACGGCACCTGACTTAGAGCCCCAACTGCCTTCCACGGTTTCACAAGGAGCCCATGCAGACATGGGAGCTGGAGGTGAGGAAGGGAAAGTGCCTCACCAACGCTCTCTCTAGCTTCCTGAGCTTCTCCACAGGCTCGGGGTCATAGCCTGGGATTTTACGCATGTCATTGTTCTTCAGTGCCAACATGGTCTCCAGCATAAACCGAACCTTTAAGAAAACAAAACAGAAGAAACCATCATTTCATACAGCCCGGACAACGGACCCTCCGCCTGGGAAGAGCTACACTGGCCGTGCACAGGGTCACTGCTGCCGACGGTAAACCGGAGACGGTCTTCCAGGGAGACAGTCGCCGCCAACATGACCTCTTGCTCAGGACCACGTATTTCAGTACGATGGTGCCACCTGTCCCCTGGCCTCCTGAGCACCTCCCGAGATCGGATGTCCTCTCATCTGCCCCCTGCACCTCTGACCCGCCCCCAGTCCCCCTCCCGCCCCCACGGTTTTAGTTACGTGATATTTCAACTTCTTCCCCATTCCTGGCCTTCGTACCTTTTTAACTTCTAAATTGAAAACGTCGTAATTAGAGAAAAGTTGCAAGTATAAAAAAGAATTTTTGCATACCCTTCTCTGAGATTTCCCCAAATACTACTTATTTATTGAGATCTAATTCACACACCATAAACCTCACTTGTTTAAAAGTGTACACTGAGCACATATTCAGGGGTGTGCAGGTACCAGGATCAATTTCAGAACATCTTCATCGTCCCCAGAAAGAAACCCCAAACCTATTATGGGCACTCCCCATCCCCCCATGCCCCGGCAACAGAGGCTACATCCTGCCTCTGCTGACTTTTGTGTGTTAAACTTGGAATCTGGGCATCCAACCAGGGACAAGTGCTTCCCTGGGACGCTCTGGGGCCTGGCTCCAGAAGCCCCGTCCTGTTCCCCTCCCCTCAACAACACAGCTGAATGCTGGTGCTCTGAAACCTCGCGGCTCTGTCCACACCCCACTGGGTGCTAGCAGTTCCCCAGCCTGCCCAGCCCCTGAGACCGCACCTCTTCATTTCAGGATTTCCAAAGTGGGCCTGTCTTCCCTCCTGAGTCTGTCTCCTCCTACTGTGTCCTGCTGTCCACCAGGGGTAACCCTGGCCCTTCCTGTCCTTCACACCGCCCTTCCCTCCAGCCCACGCCCTCCGGTCACCTCCAGCTCCTAACCCCACACCCACTGCTACTATGCTTAGGCTCCCTGCCAGACCCCTGTGGTGGCGTCTCCCTGCCCCGCCCACCTCCCCCTTTTCTTGGTGTAAAGTGCCATGAAAATAGCATACATCATTTACCTGCTCAGCTCCCTTTAGGTAGGGCCTCTTAAAATCCCAAGTCCCTGAAAGGGTTTACAAGGCCTCTCGAGGCCAGCCTCTGCCTGTTCCTCCTGCCCTGCTCCCCCGCAGGCTCCCGACAGAACATTTCTCTTGTTCCTAAAGCGACATCCCCTTCTCCCTTGTGGGCTTCCCAGGGCTCGCCCATGCCTCTCAACCGGCAGATAAGGTAGGAGCCACAATCAGCCCCCGCTTCCTCGATGGGGAAACCAAGGCTTGGAAGACTCAGGGCCCATCACTGTTAAGCAGCAGAGCAGAAAATCCAAGAGTGCTGATCCCTGACGCCCAGGCCACATAGCCCTCCTCAGTAAATATTTTTTGAATGGATAAATGTTAAAGAAACTGATTCTTAAATTCACAGAATACCTGAGTTCTTAGCAGAAAAACAAAGTTCATTCACATACTGATTGATAATAAAGCCACAAAACCCGATGAGGCAGAAAACAATGGGGATCACTGAGAAATTAAATGCGATTTTACCCCAAACACTTATTTTTAAGCTCTGGTCAGTGTGTGAGCACTCAGGCACTCAGGCAGCAGGTCAGGCGTACCCTGGTCTGGTCCTGGAACTTGCCACTGGCCTCGCTGGCTTTGGCCTGGGCCTCCACGATCAGTTCCTTAAGTGACAAAGCATCATCTTTTCTCAACAAAAAGCCCACGTTTTTCAGCATTAACAGGGTCAGTTCAATATCTTTTCCTGTGAACGTTCCGATAAGTTTTTTCAAAATGTCGAAGACCAGGCAAGCCTGTACCACGTGGAAGTTATACAAATGGGCGACAATGGTGAGCAAGTTCTCACACTCCTTCCCTTCACCTCCGTTCTTATAGACGGTGTCAAACCTCCTCACCACGGCCTCCAAAAAGTGAGCACCGACCTGGACAAAGAAGGCAGAAAAAATATCACTGCAAACATGTAAAAATCAAACGTTAGCAGCTATTCGCAGGGATCCTTCTTCCTCTTTCAACAAACTAAAATGTATGTTGAAAGCTGACACATAAAATATACACACAGTAGGGTATAAACCCCAACATGGCATGAATTTTAAAAACTGAAGTCTGAATGTACAGTGCTATGCACGTGGGAGAAGGCCACAGTGGATGATGACACCCTGGGCTCTGCCGCGGCTCCCAAACCCTGAGTACATCCACTGGTCTTTATCATCAACAAGGTCGTATTTTTGGCCAGCAGCCATTCTGGTTCCTTAAAAAAATAAAATTATTAAAAAATGTCAAGAACACATCTACGGCTCTAAAAATGTACTGCTATTAACAACACTCATTTCTCCGGCTCAAGTTAAAGCTGGAGGGGGACAGAGGCAGGGGCTCGGTGCTGGCAGGGAGGGACGTTGGCACACCGGCCACGAAATGACCACCTGGAATGTGGACGAGGAAGAATACTGTACTCAAATATGACCTGAAGAGAAATCAGAACTCTGCAGATAGCAAGAAAAATTCAGGCATAAAACATATTTAGGTATGTTTTCAATCACCTGAGTAGAATAATTACGTTAGCATTTGTCAAAACTTTATAGATTCCCGTTAGTATCTTCAAAATTAAATATAACTTAGTATGACTTCTATTTTTTAACATGTTATTTTTCAGTAATCTGCACACCCAACGTGGTGCTGGAACTTACAGCCCTGAGATCAAGAGTCACACGCACCACCAACTGAGAGAGCCAGACGCCCCTACTTAGGATAACATTTAAAAATACGAATAATGTTCATGTTGCTGAAGTTACTTAAGAATATACATTAATTCTGACTTGGGGAGTTTAACACAGAACTGCACAGACCTGATTTTTATTTCTAAACGATTGAGAAGCAGTTCAGCAACTGACAACACGGGCTTCGTTAGACTCTCTCCTTCCATGAACTCCCGTGAGCATGTTTTTCTCAAAGAACTGCAAGAAGCATACTGACACCGGTCCCGGGAGCGCGTCATCCGCTAGGAGAAGTGCTAGTGGGCCTTGTTAGCTAACTACCATAACGGCTTCCCACGGAACGAGTCATTTCAGATATCCTTCACGCCGTTAGCAGAGGTTTGAATGAGAAGTAGGACCAATAACCTCCTGTGTTCAAGGCCAGGGAATCCCTGCATGTTGTGGGCAGTCAGGGCCTACAGCTTTTACTGTAACTCAAACTACTGTCCCTGTGAGAATCCTCTTGATTACAAAGTACACGGTGTGAGGCGGGAGGACGGGGCGTGCTCGGAAAGCCCTCTAATAATGGTACTGAATCATGGCACTCCCGGGGCACCAGGAATGGCATCCGGTGACTCGGTGACACTGCAGAATGAGGAGAAGAGACTCGCAGAGTCTTATGTGAAAATGAGGACAGTTCTTAGGAAAAAAACAATTGCTTCAGAAGGGAAATTCTCTAAAGAGCTGGTACAGACGTCATGGAGGAGAGTCCTGCTGCCCAGAAGACTCGGGGCCTGTGTCTTTCTGTCCCCACCTCCCGACACCCAGAAGGTCCTGGAATCGGCACCTTCCAAACCTCACAGGCTGTGACTGCTGCAAGATGGGAAAGCCTGGTTCCAAAAGTTGTCTGCGGAGAGCGATGAAGCCTGCAGCGGCAGGACAGGCGGTAAGGAGAAGAGACTTTCAACCTGAAAACTTCCTCCCGCTTCAGGCAGAAGTTAGGATGACTAACCGCCGTCTACCGAGCGCCTCCTATGGGCCAAGGCCCCGAATACACTCGCCACATGTAGAACCCACTAAACCGACTCTATGCGGGAAGACACTGGCGCAGAGACTGCCAGGTGACAGTGGCTCCGTCTCCCCACACAGCGCACCGCTTTCACGGCAGAACCTCTAGCGGCAGGGAGGACACGGAGTCTAGCAAGTCTGTGGCCATTAGAGTGAGCCCTGCGCAGGCCTGCTCTGCAAGACTCCAGTGAGTTCTGGGAGCAACGACAAACAGAACGAGGGGAAAAGCGTGCAGACCTGGGTGCTGACAACAGCTCCAGAGGGTTCTGTAGCTGCCACGTGGCACAGCACACACTTCCCCCGGGCTCTGCTGTGGGCGTGAAGTGCGGCTGCCCACCTGCCCTCCAAGCCCTGCTGGGAGTGGTGAGGACAGGTGGAAGGGAGGCACAAGAGTGTACACCTCCCCAAGGGCCAGGCTGTCCTTTCTAGGGGGCAGGGTGATCAGAAAGCAAGGCAACCAAAACCACCATGAAAGATACTGCCCCAGAGAAAGACCCACAGGGTCAGTGAGTTCTTCTGAGTATGAACATCACCTGCGACAAGGAAGCCCTACTCACGAATCGTCCGTTCATTCCCGCGCCGCAGTGTAAAGTCCTGTGATGAGAGCGGTTTCCTCCAACAACCCTGGGAAAGGCCACACCGGGGGACAAAACAATGCTGGGCGGCTGTGACTCACCATATGAGGGGACAGAAGAAGCCTTTCTATCAGAACTGGAGCCGGCACGACACAGCCTCCCTGACGCTAACCCAGAGGGCCACCAAGCGAGGACAAAGAGCACAAGACGAGTCGGGACAAGGACACGCTCAGCAGCACCTCTCTGGGGCCGGGCATCGTGACGGAGTCCTGACAAAGGCCCTGCTTCGCAGAGGAGGGCGCGGGAGGGAAGGTCCGGGCCCATCTGGAGGGCGCGCAGGCGGCCTCAAGCCCCGGCCCTGTTGCAGGTGTCCCTCACTTAATTAAATCCGGGTTTCCCTCCCGTGCTGCTGGCCTTCTCACTTATGAAAGAGTGCTCTCCACCCAGCACGAATACCCAGGTAGTAAGACCACCCGGAGCACTGTGTTCTGAATATCTGAAACAAGTCCCTGTTAGAGTTGGAATACAAGGGAAATGAAGGCAAGTCCAAAATGTCAGGCCAGAGAAAAATAAATGACGAAGGCACATTAGAATAGCCCAAACACAAAATCAAGTGTTCATGTGACAGACAACACAGGACCCACCACATGGAGCCCACTGTGAAGCACAGCGCAGGGGAAGGGAGCCCTACCTCAACCCCGACCGTGTGGTGAAGAACGCTGAGCAGGAGCACGTGTTCCATCACCAGCCTGCTGGGCATGGCGGTGTCCGGGGCACAGGCACTCAGGAGGGCGCCCGTCAGGGTGTTGTTCATGTCCTTCCGGCTGTGGGCCATGTACAGCTCCTCCAGCTGCCTGCTTACGGAGGCCATGCTCGGCTCACTCACCCTGCAGAACAGCAGCGAGCCTCACATCGGGAATGATGTTTTAGGTCGACTTAAAAAAACGAAAGTCATCAATATTACCAATACCCCCTATGTTACATTCACATTTAACCCACGAACAGCTTTTATCTCGCCCAATAACCCAGCATATACTGCCCGTAATAGTACATAATCCTCTGGAATCCTGCAGTTCCCTAACTGCTGTCTTTCCACTTGAAATGTGGCCCTGGGGAAGCACACAAAGGACTCTTTAAGACCACGGAGACTGCAATGATGATAGTCCACTGGTATCCCGATCCAGGCTCCCAGGCAGAGGCAGGGAAGCATCCTTACTCATCACATCAGTATGTGCTGTTGGGAAAAAGTCCCACTTTCCCACTTTTTGGTTAGTGGCCAGCATAAAAATCTTCAGTTCCCACACTGAGAAAAGGTTGCTCCACTTGGTAGAGGGGAAGGATGGATATGCACCTGGAAGATTATCACTGCACCTATGCTGACACCGAGCATTCAAATAGCATGTTTGGTAAAATTCTAGGATGTACAGTGTTCTGTTTTTGTTTCTGAATTTTTTTTAGGGGTAGTTGGGTGGCTCAGTCAGTTAAGCATCTGCCTTCGGCTCAGGTCATGATCCTGGGGTCCTGGGATTGAGTCCTGCGTCAGGCTCCCTGCTCAGCAGGGAGTCTGCTTCTCCCTCTCCCTCTGCCCCTTCTCCCTCACTTGTGTGCACACACGTGCACTCTCTCTCAAATATCTTAAAAAAGTTTTTTTAAAAGATCTATTTATTTGAGAGAAAGAGACTGCAAGTGTATACAGGAGTGAGTGCGGGGGAGGGGCAGAGGGAGAGGAAGACAGCATCTTTTTTTTTTTAAAGTATCTTCTCTTTTTTTAAATATTTTATTTATTTATTTGACAGAGAGCATAAGCAAGGGGAGCAGCAGAGGTAGAGGGAGAAGCAGGCCTCCTGCTGAGCAAGGAGCCTGATGCAGGACTCGATCCCAGCACCCTGGGATCAGGACCTGACCTGAAGGTAGGCACTTAACTGACTGAGCCACCCAGGCGCCCCAGGAAGACAGCATCTTAAGCAAACTCCCGCTGAGTGCAGAGACCGACGTGGGGCTCGATCTCAGGACCCTGAGATCATGACCTGAGCCGAAATGAAGAGTCGGACGCTCAACTGACTGAGCCACCCAGGCACTCCGGAAACAGTGTTTTGTTTTCATTAAAAACAAAGCAGTGGGGGCCGGGGGGGGGGGGGGAAGGACTGGGTGTGACCACAAAGGCTAGAAGGAAAAGCCGCGTGGTGCTGGGAAGGCCCTGTCTTCACTGTGGGCAGGGACCTGACGCTTCCTGCTGCAGAGGACGCACACATGTGGTACCACAAGAAAGGAGCAAAGGGGGCTGCAGACCACATTCCTGAGCCGGAGTGCCACTGCAGGGGGAGGACGGGCCCTGCCAGCCCTGTTCCTGGGACGTCTCAGAACCACCATGTGGGCACCTGTGTGGCTTTCAGACCTGAAGGGTTCAAAATACCAAATGGAAAAGGTGGGCTTCCTGCTTTTCAGGGGACAGATCTGGCTGCAGGACAGGAACAGAGAGGGGCTGATCAATCACCACAGCCCCGCCACCCCATCACTTATAGTCTAATTCCTGGGAAAGTTTCTGTAACTTTAGAAAAACAGATGAGCTCTTGGCACAGCATGGGATGGGAATGGGCGAGGTTACCTGTTGATCAGACCTCTGACGTGTTTCTGTAGTCTCTCCAGACCCTCCTTCTTCTGACCACCCGCTGTTTCCTCAGCTTGCCTCACGTGAGGGGGGATGTACTTGCCGTTGTTTTCACAAAGACTCTGCTTGAAAGGACAGAGTCACAAAAATTTTACACGGAACAAGTTCCTCTTCTCTGCTTACTACGTTCATGTTTACGTATTAGAGTCCCAAGGACGGGCAGAAGTTGTAACTACTGACTGACCACTGTGACTTAATCCACATCAAAAATTTCCCGAGTGCCCTGGGGAGTCCTGAGGGCTCCCCTCACCAGCCTGTGGGGGGGGCGGGTCACCCCTGCCGTGACTATCAGAGTGTGTTCTCATCGTGTTCTCTGCTCTGTGACTCTTCAGACCTGGCCGCGCCCCCTGGCAGCTGCCCACCAGAGCTCTCCACTCTGTACTCGCCCAGGCTCAATTTATGGCCGGCACGGCAGTACACAAACACCTCAATTACACGCACCACCAGTTTTGGAGGAAGAGTGTCCTAAAATAACTTCAAACTTGTTCAAAACTAACATGTAAGTATACGTGACAAAATCAGAATCAATCCGTTGCTCAGTATTTCCTACATCATCCACGTGCAAGGCTACAAATCATTACCACTGATACCATACCAACCCTCCCTGGGCACCTGAGTGAGGGCTTTAGGAGACAAACATCTGTAAGGCATGATCCATGCTGTTAGGGAGTTTAACCTTAGTTGGAGAAATCACATTTATGTACACAGAAACTGTTGCTCTTGAGATACCCATTAGTTCAAACTGTATACTAACTATACCTCAACAGGCTGTGAAAGAAAAGTTAGGAATAGTCCAAAACAAAAGTTCTAAGAGAGGAACTGACAGCAGTTACACACTGCTCGAGAAGTGCCCGCTGCTAAGGCACAGGCCGGAGGCGAAAGCCCGTTAGTTCATATACTTAAGATGGGAGCCTCCCAGAGATGTCGCGGTGAACAGACAACCACAAAGAGTGAGATGAGGGAAGACGGAGCAGGCAGAACACATCCACGTAGGGGCAGAGAGCTGTGCGGCGAGAGTGAGGAAGGACGTGCGTGCAGTCACAAGGCTGCCTGTAAGGAGCATGCCGAGGCGAAGCTGCGTTAATAGCAAGAGGCCAGCCCGTGAAGGCCTTGACTGCTCTGTCATGGATCTTGAACTTGATCTTCAACGTACGGCTTGATCCCAGGGAGTGCTGTTGACTAGCTCTGTTTCAGAGATTCAGTGCAGGAGTAGCTGGACAGAAGGACCAGGTGAGGGCAGAGCCGAGTAGGGGCCGCTGCCGATGTCCCTGCGGAACACAGCAGTGGCGGGAACAGAGCGAAGGGGGAGCGCATTCAAAGTCAGGTTTGGACAATGAGGCAGTAAACACGGAATGAAGGAAATACCACCTTAGGACAATCAGTGGGGAGGCCATTACCTTTCTGGGGTAAGAAGATCTTTAGACCGTTTCTTGCTGCTGTGGACCCTAGGCCGCCGGGGTCGGTGAAGGACCTCCAGATGGCTGCACGAAAACTGGCTCTAAAAACCACTGACTGGGTAGCTTTGGGGGAGATCATACCCCGAAACCAGAAGGCCACTGCTAACTCCCTGAAGTCCTGGAATGAGACACTTACCTCCAGGTTGGCTACTCCCCCTGAGAAACCACCTGCTATCGACTGGGCTTACGACAAGGCCAATGTGGCAAAGGCTGGTTTGGTAGATGACTTGGAGAAGTTTAATGCCCTGAAGGGTCCTGTGCCAGAGGATAAATATACTGTTCAGGGGGATGCTGAAGAAAAAGAAGATGTGAACAGTTGTGCCGAGTTTTTGTCCCTCTCAAAGGCCAGGATTGAGGAATATGAACAAGAGCTGGAGAAGATGAGGAACGTAATTCCATTTGATCAGATGACCACTGAGGACCTGAATGAAGTCTTCCCAGAAGCCAGATTTGACAAGAAGTATCCCTACTGGCCGCACAAGCCAACTGAGAATTTATAAACTCGAGTTGGGGAGAAAGCTCTGGCCCTCGTGTTGTAAATGCTGGACATTAAAAATAATGATACGGAAAAAAAAAGATCTTTAGAGATGTTTTCTCCCTGAACTGTTTATTATGTAAATTAAAAAACAGGACAGACATAAAAACCCAGTTCACCCACACCTGGCTCAACAATCACCAATCCACCAATAGGGCACTTCTGTCCCGCTCCTGCCATCGCTTGTTATTTCAGGAAAAACCCCGGAGAATCTAGGTTGCTCCCATGATACCTGATCTGCTGTGTCAGAGTCCTCAGAGGAAGGGTCACTCCTTTCCTCTGCAAAACGGACTCTCTTTTTGCTCCTCTCCCGCGTGGCTCTGCCTTCCGCGGTCTTCCGCTCCCTCTCCTCCCCGACCCGCGCTCCGGCCGCCGCGCCCGGCTTGCTCGGTTCTTCCGCACGCTCCTCCTCCTCCGCTTCGCCCTCGGAGCCGCTCTCCGAGCCGCTGTCGCGGAGCGCCCGTCCGGCACGCCGCCCCTCCTCCTCACCGCTGCTTTCGTACAAGCCACTGCCGTCTCCAGGTTCCAGGGCCCCCAGGACGTAGTCGAGCCCATCGCGGGCAAAGCTGGGCGGGACGGCGCTACCGTCACCCCTCCTCCTGCGCTTGCTCAAGCCGAGGCATCGCTCCAGCTTTCGGATCTCCCGGTCCTCCTCCTCGTTGGCCGCCAGAAGGGCCCGCTTCCGAGCCGCAGCGGCGGCTGCAGAGGGCCTGGTCGTCCCGGGGGGGCCGCTGGCCTCGGTGCGGGCCCGGGCGCCCTTGGCCTGGGGATGCCGCCGCCCCTCCCGCGGCGCTGGGGCCCGACGAGGGGACGGCCGGCCGCCCTCCCCCGCCGCCGCCGCCGCCCCGTCCGCCCGGGGGCCGCTCGCTCCCCCTGCTCCGCCGCCGCCGCCCGGACCCGGGCCCTGCGCGGGGCCCGCAGTCCTCTGAAGCCGGCGCACCTTCCTCAGGTGCCGCTTCTCCTTCCTCAGCTCCCTGCGGCTTCTCCTCCCGCCGGGCCGCACGCGCTCCCCCGTCCGGGGCCCCGCGGCGCCGCCGGGGATCTCACCCTCGGAGCTCGCCTGCACGAACTCCTCCACTGCTAGCTTTAGCCGCCTCAGGGCCCCATCCGTGCCGCCCGCCGGCCCGCGGCGCATCCCGCGTCCCTGCGGCCTATCGGGCCCCCGCCCCCGGCAGCCGCGCCGGCGCGTCCCTCCAGCGCTCGCGGACGCCGCCATTCTCCGGGATGCTCCTACTCCGGCTTCCGGTCGGGGCGGGACTTCCGGGCAGAGCGGGCGCTGCGCGAGACGGGACGGCGTCCCCTCCTGGCGGGAGGGCGGCAGCGCGGGGAACAGCCCAGGAGCAGACAGCGCCTGCTCCCCAAACACTTTGTAACGGCGGCGTAACACAAATACGTGCTCATTTAATGACTGAGACCGTACAGCTTACGGTAGAGAGGCCTCTTGGCGACCTGCCACAGAAGGGAGCGTAGTTGTCTGGAGGGCGTGACTCTTCAGACGTGCTTGCTTCTCATACATCCATAGGGAAAATATTAATGTTGTTTTCTGTGCGTCTTTTACGGGGAAACTTCATCCCAGCTTATTATTCTGAAACTTGCTTATTTCACTCAACCTCAGGCCTTGGATCTCTCCATGTACGGTGCAATGGCTCACCTCATTATTTATTAGGGTTGCCTGGCTTCATGGGATGATGTTCCATGATTCCTCTATCAGTACACCTGTCCCGGGATGAAAGTATTCGTGTCTACTAGAGGCTGAGAATGTGACCTTATTGGAAAGAGGGTCTTTGCAGCTGTAATCAAGTTAAGAGGCGGTTACACCTGAAAAGAATATAAGACTGTATGTTAGTTATACTTCAACTAAAAAAAAAAAAGGTTTTTCCTGGATTTCCCAGCGGGAAGTTCGGATGCACAGGGAGAAAGTCACAAAGAAGCGGGTACAAGCCAAAGAATGACAAGATTTGCGGGAACCAGAGGGGCTGGGAGAGTTCTGGAACAGATTCTCTGCTGGAGCCCAGGGAAGGAAGGAGCCCTGCCTACGCCTCGATTTCCCACATCCAGCGCCGGGACGAGACTGAATTTCTGTTGTGTTAAGCCTGCCTGGTGTGTGGCGCTTTGTTACCAGGTGACTTATACTAGGAAACTAGTATAGCAGACAGGAAGGAGGGAAGCAGAAACAAGCAGTACTCGCGGCCTACTGGTGAAGAGAAAAGAAAAACTTTGGGAAGGACAGGAGTGACAACCAAATAAAATTTCAGAACTCAGCGTTCTCGGCAGCCCGGGCTCTGGGGCTGGGGTTCAAGTCCTGCCTCCTAGCTGGGTGACCTTGCTCAACCTTGCCGAGTCTCAGTTTCTCTGTCTGCAAAATGGGCGGATGGTAGTGCCTATCCCACCGGACTGTTGTAAAAATGAACGAGGTTTTAAAAAGTAACTTCCTTGTTTCATTTCGTGGTGAACTTAAACCGCTCCCCTCTTGCTGCCCCTCAGTGGCTCTGCCAGGTTCTTGGTTCTTGGTCTGTCACACCCTCACTCAGAGTCTGATGCTGCTAGTGGTCTCCTTTCTCATCTTGATGGGGGGGCTGCGGTGCTCCTCAGGTCTCCCCATGAGGGGCTACCAACACTCTGGGAATGAGTACGTCAAAGGCGGAAGGTGGGAGCCTTCAGTGCAGAGAGATGCGGCATTGTCCACCTGTGCAGATCACTGTCTAGGTTCCTGGGGGAGAAGCGTCAGGGGAGGCAGGGTCCCCTGGGGGCAGCCCCCAGTCCTGCGGGTCTGGGGCTCAGGAGCCAGGTGCCTGGGGTGCTGGCCCACCGCTGCTTTCCTGGGTGCCTCCCCTCCCGGGACCTGGGCGTGTGCAAGGGCGAAGCAAGAGCAGGGATGAGAAAGCTTGTCTCCACGTGTCCTCACCTCCAGGCTCTGCCGGGACCCATGCTCCCCTCTCGTTGAATAATTTCTCTGATACTCACTGGGGAGAGGGAGACAGAGACCCTTGTTTCTAACCCATTTTGACAGGAACCAAATGAATTAAATCCATTCAGTAACTTAGAAGGGGTTTGGCATGTCGTAACTGCGAGGTCGGTGTCAGTGGCCTCCCAAATCAGCGGGCATATGCGTGACTCAGTCGGAGCCCTGCCTGCCTCGGCTTTCTTACGGCGGAGGTTGCCCTGCTCCGAAGCCGCGGATTCAGACTCCGCGAGGGATTGATGTGGCTAAATCTTGGGGGCAGTTTTCAACCTTGAAATCCTAAAGTGAGGGAGGTCTTCGGCATTGTTCTGGCTACTTCTCAGTTGGAGGAGCTCTGCATCTCCAAACCTGCACACTGCCATAGCCCCACGGGCAGCGGGTTGGAGAGGACGTTCTTTTTCCCTCGTGAGGGCAGCTGGGGGCGGGGAGAGCAGAGGCTTCACCGTCCCGTTGCCAAGACAAGGAATGCAAGCGTCAAACGGCCCATTAATGGCACAGGGACTGATGCAACAAAGGGTCGCGAGCAAGTGGTAGAACCGGATGCCGGGGCGTGCACGCGGGTGCGCATGCGCAGCACACAGGCGCGGGGGAGGGGCAGGGGCCAGGTGTGACCGCTTGCAGCCCCCGCCCCCCGCCGCCCGCCAGCTGCGTTTTTATTCTGGGAGCACCAGGAAACCAGGGAAATGCTTTAGGTGCAGACGTGGGCGAGAGTGTTCGGGGGTGGCCTGAATAGATTTGCACTGCGAGAAGCTCACCCTCCTGCCTGCGGGGCTGACTGAGGCGGGTCAGAGTGGAAGGGCAGACACGAGGCTGTTGCATCAGACACTTGTCCCCCAGCCTGGAAAAAATTGCGGGTTGGGGCTTTGCCTGACAGCTTTTTAAAAATAATAGCATGAATGATCTATTGAGAGTAATATGATATACAATTTAAAGTGTAGCCTTTAACTCTGTGTCTTCGTCCGACCATAACAGAGCACCGGAGACGGGCGCTTAAACAGCATTTATCTCTCACAGTTCCAGAGGCTGGAGGCCCAAGGTCGGGGTGCTGGCAGGCTCAGTGTCTTGTGAGACCCCCTACCTGGTTCACAGATGACGTCTTCTGTGTCCTCACTTGGTGGGAGGGTGAGGGAGGCCTCAGGGTCGCGTCTCTAAAACCACTAATGCCGTCCCGCCGCTCCACCCTCCTGACCTACTCACCTCCTGAGGTCCCCCTCCCGACACCATCACCCTGGGGGTGAGGACTTGAACGCATGAATTTGGGAGGGGCACAAATATTCTGTCCATAACACTTAGGCTCACAAACTTTTTTTTGTTTCAGTGCATCTATTGATTAAAAAATTTTTTTCTGATGCAAAATAATTCCTGCTCAGCATAAAGAAAGGAACCATTTTTTAAAAAAGATTTTATTTATTTATCTGACAGAGAGAGACACAGCAAGGGAGGGAACACAGGCAGGGGGAGCAGGGGTAGTAGGAGAGGGAGAGGCAGGGAGCTCCATGCGGGACTCGATCCCAGCACCCTGGGATCATGACCAGAGCCAAAGGCAGATGCTTAACCGACTGAGCCACCCAGGCACCCAAAATTGGAGGCATTATAGTTACATATGTAACATAAAAGGGAGAAGTCCACCATATGCTCTTTTTTTCCGAATACATACCTTCTGGATATTCAATGTATATCTTAACTTGCATTATGATTATTATTATTTTTTTTTTTTTTGCCAAAATAGGATCTATTATTTTGCAGTCGTTGAGAGATACAGCTTAGGTTTCTTTCCACATCAGCAGCCTGGGATCGGCCAGCGGCATTAACAGAGGCCTGTGGGAGTGTAGCACCGTGGGCCCTCCCCAGGCCCCCCGAGTCAGAATCTGCATTCAACAGCCTCCAGGATGACTCTTGGCATTCGAGAGTCCTGATTCTGGATCCACCACTCTTTCCAATGGCTTGATGGGCATCACTTTTGTAGCCAATCTGCTAATGAGTAATATTTCATGGTTTCCTTTTGAAAACACATTTCTTGCACTACTAACAAATGCTCTAGTGCACGTCGTGTGTGTGTGTGTGTGTGTGTGTCTGCAGGAATGGGCACATGCTTCGCAGGACCATCATCGTGGAAGTTGCTTCCAGGAACTGTATACATATATATTTTTAAATGCACCAGGAGGGGTGCCTGGGTGGCTCAGTTGTTAAGCATCTGCCTTTGGCTCCGGTCATGATCCCAGGGTCCTGGGATCGAGCCCTACGTCAGGCTCCCTGCTCTGCAGGAAGCCTGCCTCTCCCTCTCCTGCTCCACCTGCTTGTGTTCCCTCTCTCACTGTGTTTCTCTATCTCAAATAAATAAATAACATCTTTTTTAAAAAATAAATGCACCAATAATGCCACATTTGCAACCCCAAAGCTGGGCCCGTTTGTGGTATAGTTGCGGGTGTGAGCACCTGTCCCCACAGCCTCTTCTTAATGGACAACTCTTTGCCGTCCAGCGGATGAAAGGTCAGCATCCAGAGAGGCCCTGGGGGTGACCCTTGGCTGCAAGGTCACACACACCTTCCTTCTTCTGCCTCCTTCACCACCCAGCCTGCCAAACCCCAGCCCAGGCTTCTTCCCCAGCGTCCCCAGCATCCACGCTGGTGCCCTGCTAGAGAACATTCGGCCAGACCCAGAGTGTCCTCCTCTCCACCCTGGCGGCCCCTGCCCCTTGCAGGCCCCAGCATCTCCTGCCTTTGGCTCTCTCCAGTCCACGGCTGCCAGTGTGCTCACTCTCACTCTAAATCTCCCCTTGCCGTCTCCTGCTGAAGGTCTTTCTTGGCTCCTGGAAGAACAAGTTCAAAGCCTGGCCATTCAGCCCACTCGGGTCCCCACCCCCAGCCCCACTATTGGCCTCCCTTCTGCACACATCCCGGGTTTGGCAGGACACTTGGTCTTGTATCTCCCTGACTGCCCTCTGGCTGGAAGTGCCCCTTCTGCTTGATCACCCCCCTGCGTCACCCAGACGCAGCTTCCTGCTTCCCTTGACCCCTCACCTCTGTCTCCCCAACTGCAGAACTCAGATTCTGTCTTCTTCTACTTTTGGCAGCCGTGTGTCTACCCCCAGACCTGCTTCTATTCCTGGCTGGCAGTGGGCACTCAAATATTTGTTGGGCAAATGCGTGGCTGAGTGGAGTCCTTGGAACGCCCAAGTGCAATCACACCGGGCCAAAGAGGAACTCTGAAAGTCATTTCCTTTCTACGTTAATTAGCTATGGATCGGCTGGGTCCAGAGCTGCAAGGTCCGGCCTCCCTCCTGACGGCACTTGGACAGCGCTCAGCTGCAGCCACCGGGGCAGATCAGACGTGGAAAAGGACATTTCCGTGGGTGAGGCAGCAGGGCACCTTGGCTCTTAGCTAGCGTCCACAGGCCTTGAGTGTCGTGTCCAGTAGAGGTTAGCTATAGGGGAGGCTCGCCCTCTGACACCACTCACCAGATGACTAAGGAGTTGTCCCTGAGTCATGGACCTGCGCTGACATCTCTCGTGCAGTAAAGAAAAGGAACAAAAGTCATAGTTATCTGTTGTGATTTTCAGTATTTTTAGTTTACAAGCCAACTGTTTATCATATTAAGACACTGATCTATAAATAAATTTGAAAGCAGGGATACGTCTGGGCCTTTGCAGTCTTCGAGTTGAGGCGATGATCTGTAAATATATTTGTCTGTGTCATTGATCCCTTTATTATTAATGCCCTGGCTTTCACTTCGGTTATCAATCTCATTCCTGATTACCAAAGTCCTCAAGGAAACTTTGTCCCCTGGTGCGGGCCCTGAGGTCAGCGCCCTTGCGTTTGAGTAACGTAAAGCGCTGTCTCCTTCTGGCTATATTTCAGATGCGCCGTCAGTTTTCATCAGTCCTGCCCTTTCTGTACGCTCTCCCACTCTCAGTGGCTTCCTCCCGTCTAGAGATGCTGTCCCCCTTTGCAGCATATGCATTACCTAAATGCCCTTGAATTAGGGCAGTTACAGCCTCCACGTGGGCACTTCACCTTCTTGATCACAGTTATGCCTATGTCACTAGTTCTGTAGGATTCCTCACTCTTCTCATTACTGTCTTTCCTTTGTTGTTTCTGTGCAAGACTCGATCGTCAGGTGGGCTTGTGTCTGTGCCAGGCAATCATGGATATGTATGTTTTTCCCGTCAGTGTTCCTGCGTGAGACTGTCCATCCTGATGTTGACCGTGCTCTGGGCCAGTAGAGACTGAGGACGTCCATTTTTACATGTGCTTATAAAACCCTCAAGTTTTCCGCACCGCCGGTTGGCCTTGCCTGTGCTGCGTCTTGCTTACACTAGAGCAAGCTAATAGTTAAGGCAAGCTAATAATCATTTGAATTTTGAAGTAGATTTTTCAACTAGCATAAAATTCTTTTTTTTTTTAGATTTTATTTATTTATTCATGAGAGACAGAGAGAGAGAGAGAGAGAGAGGCAGAGGGAGAAGCAGGCTCCCCACTGAGCAGGGAGCCCGATGCAGGACTCCATCCCAGGACCCTGGGATCATGACCTGAGCCGAAGGCAGATGCTCAACCGTCTGAGCCACCCAGATGCCCTCAATTAGCATAAAATTCTACCTAGTATCATCGCTGGCTAAAGTCAACAACCCTTTAATATTGCTCAGATCCCAGACTAAATGTAAGCATGTTCTTCTCCGTCCAGAAACCCTGGCAATGTAACCAGCATGCGTATTTTGCTTTCGTCTGAATCAAAACAGTTTTTCTTTTTATTATGAGGAGTTCAATGTAAAACTTTCAGAAAATATCAAGAAGTTTGAAGCATAAGGTTGTAGAAGACATTTTTGTCAGACCCCCTGTGTCCTCCACACAGCACAAGCCTACCACATTTTGGAGCAGGTGCCTTCCTCTGGTCCGACCAGGGGCAGGGAGGGGAGCTGCAGGCAGAGAGAACTGGTACTCCTGCAGGCATTCAAATCCTTGACTCAAGGTTTGCTTCTGGAAGAATCCAACTTAACACAGGGGTTTAAAGAAAAGCAAAGCCTAGTAATAGTATTGGAACAATTATTTAGAAGTAATCAGTATAGAAAACTCTTCCTCTCTTTCTAAACCCAAAGTTTTTTGGTTTTCTCCTTCCCCAGCACAAAATTCTTTCTTAAGCACACACACATTTTTTTGGGAAAGTGTGTGTGTGGGGAAATCACATTCCATTCTTTAGTTTCCCTGAAGTCCTTGCTGTGCCCAGGAGGGTTGTGAAGGGGACAGCTCGCGAGGGTCGCAGGAGATGTGCTCCAGAGGCAGAGGATGGAGTCCCCAGAGACCAGTAGCTTGGCAGGCAGGTGGCATGGCTGTACCTGCTTGCCCAGCCATCCCCAGAGCTAGCAAAGCTGCACCCCAGCTTACTATCCACCCCTCCCCTGCCCTTTCTCCCAGGTACATCTTTTCATGCAGCTAGCCACATACGACTTCTGTTTGGAGGTTGACCTTGGGTCTTCTCACTTAGAAATCCCCGGCATCCTCTCTTGGTACATTCCTCATGGCGGTGGAGCCTTTATGGTGGCCGGTGCACAGTTTTTATGGCTTTATCCAAGGAAGGGGACCCGGGTCACATTTTTTTGACTTCTTGGGGCCTGGCATAAAGGTCTTTAGAAATCACCTGTTTGTTGCTTGCTTGAGGTGGAGATATTTGAAATTTTTACCACAGCAGAGTTGGGGTCCCTGGTCTAGTGATTTGGATTTCAAGGTTCATATAGGAGATTGTGGGCTCACTTTGGTTACAGTAATTATTCACACTGCAACATATTCACTTCTTTGGAGAATTTTAACAGGTTCTTCAAAAACTATTTGCCAGTCTTGTATGAACAATAATGAGCTTGGATAGAATTTCACGTTTCTATGTTAATAAGGATGGTTAACATTTATTGTGTGTTTTCCATGAGTCAGGCACTCTTCCAAGCTTTTAAAAAACATCAGTTCATGGGTGTCCCCTACAATCCCCAAGGCAGCAGGACGAGGGTGCAAAGCGGGAGGAGGGGGCTGGCTGGCCCACCTCGCTTTGCTGGATGGGGTGGGCAGGCAGCGTCCTCATTCACAAGAGGAGGGTGTTGGTTGTGTCCACCCTCTGACTGAAGTGAGCCATTGCAGCTGCTGGTCATGCCAGCCGAAGGGGCCCCTTTAAAGACACTTGCTGTTTTATTCACCCGGAGAGCTGCTGCTAGGAAGCATCCTTCTTATGTTGTGTCTGTAGCATTTCAACTGTATTTGGGGGGGAGGGAGAAAAAGAAATAGTAACTACCCAGAGGAAACCCATATCTATCACCTGACAGGCAATTTTATTGGAGGTTGGATCTCAGCGTGGGAGAAGTGGGAATAACGGATAACGCAGACAATAATTTTCGTATTAGCGCAGAGTAAATCTTTAGCAACAACCGGATGGTGCCCGCACAGTAGCTTTTAAACTAGCTGTGTTTTAAAGAGCATGGCTTAAAAATACACAACTATAAATCAGGAGGCCATTGTAAATCAAGGTCTCACATTACCGAACCTCGTGTCTCCTTTGTGAAATGTATGATTAATCTTTCTGTTGCCAGGAAAGTGGTCCTTCCTATTGCAGGGGTGGAGTGTGCATCTAGAAGTCCCCTCACCTTGGGGACGCTTGTGTATATTCTGTCCTTCAGAGTGCCATTCTTACAGGATTTCAGGGGCGAACATCGACCCCAACACACATTTGCTTATTTTGCCTTCTTTCTGGCATTATCACTTTGCCATAATGAAGACATTTTTCTGATGACAAACTCTGCCCTGCCTCTAGAGTTTTATCAAGTTGAACCCTAACAGCTCAAGACTCAGTATCTCCAGTGTCTTACTGGGGGTGGAGAGGCCACCTGTCCGGACCTGGTGTAGACCCAGAGTTACAACAGAATTTTATCCCGAAAAATGAGGCAGGTCTAATATTTCATTTCTCAATTCATTTTTCCGAGAAAATCAATAGAAAAGAAATTCTTTTGTTTGAGTAAATTGTACCTTTAATACCAGCATCACGGGCATGCTTTAGCCCTCGACTCGTGAGCATTCCCTTGTGCTTCAGAGAACAGCCAGCTGCAGATGCTGGAGAACTTTCTGCAGCTTTTATTGATCTGTTTCTGGCATATGAATCCCGAGACAGGGACTGTCTATGTGCGAGATTTTATGACCTCAGTATAGATCCAAAGCTTTTAAATGCACCTTTTGCCTTTATCAGTCAGTGAGGAAATCAGAGTGGGCTGGAATGGCCTTCTGACATAAAAGTCCATGTTTAATTATGTTAAGATGGCTCATTTTTACACAGCCCCCACCTGTAAAGATTTTAGAATAGTTCTTAGCTTAGCTGGTCATGTGGCCTCTGAAATTAAATAAACAGGAGATGCTCTTCTGTGTTGCTAACACAGAGCTACTGTCATGTCCCCCGCAGGCCCCGGGAAGCAACTAAATGTACTGGTCAGCTATGGTCAGGAGAAGCAGCAAAATAGCATCATGCCGACATCAACACTGTCGCTCTTGTCAGACTGACTCCGGCGTCTGATTTGATAATGGTAAGCAAGCTTGTTTAACAGATTAACTTACTTGATTGCTTGGCGGATCCACTGGTGTTCATTTCCGGAAGTCTTGCTGAGTTCTTTGATGACAGAAGAGATGTCCTTAAAATATTCTTCAACAAAGCCTTAAATGAGATAAGAAGTACAATACAGTAAGAAATACAATACTGGGCTCCATCCTTGGTGACCGTTATCCAGGACTCTGCTTAATGGGACGTTACTGGTCCCATTAATGACATTACTGGTGCTTGTTGGGTTCTTTTTTTTTTTAAAGATTTTATTTATTTATTTATCTATTTGACAGAGAGACACAGTGAGAGAGGGAACACGAGCAGGGGGAGAGGCAGAGGGAGAAGCAGGCTTCCCGCGGAGCAGGGAGCCCGATGTGCGGCTCGATCCCAGGACCCTGGGATCATGACCTGAGCCGAAGGCAGATGCCCAACGACTGAGCCACCCAGGCGCCCCCTTGTTGGGTAGCTAAATAAACCTCCAGGTGCTTTTTGAAAAATAATTTGTCTCAGACCTCAACAGTCCTAGTTCACGGGAAGACCTGGCTGTCCTTCATGAGGATGGCAACATAAATCTGTTTCTTTTGTTTTGTTTTGTTTTAGATTTTATTTATTTGAGAAAGAGAGAGAGAGAGAGTGCACGGGGGAGGGGCAGAGGGACAGGGAGAAGCAGACTTCCTGCTGAATGCAGAGCCTGATGCAGGGATAGATCCCAGGACCCTGGGATCATGACCTGAGCTGAAGGCAGACACTTAACCCACTGAGCCACCCAGATGCCCCTAAATCAGGGTTTTTAACATTTAGAGCACAACCTTGGCCTTGCTGTCTGAATACCAGTACTTGGTTTGTTGATATCTAAGACATATCAATCTCTTCTCAAAAAATAACATACAACTGATATATTAAAAATGAACATATTTAATGCAGACAATATGATGAGTTTGGGTGTATACCTATAATACATTCACTGCAATCAAGGTAAAAACCTTATCCATCACCTCCAAAATTTTCCTCATGCCCCCTCTCCTGCCCCTTTTCTGGTAAGAACACGTAACATGAGATCTATACTCTTTTTTTTTTTTTAAGATTTTATTTATTTATTTGAGAGAGAGAAAGAATGTGCAGTGGGGAGGGCAGAGGGAGAGAGAGGGAGAAGCAGGCTCCCCGCTGAGCAGGGAGCCCAATGCGGGACTGGATTCCAGGACCCCGAGATCATGACCTGAGCCGAAGGCAGACACTTCACGGACTGAGCCACCCAGGCGCCCCAAGATTGACACTCTGAGCTAATTTTAACATACAAAGTACAGAATTGCTAACTCTAGGCACTATGTTGTTTGGAGATCTCTAGAAATCACTTAACTTGCATAACTAAAACTTTATACTCATTGAACAACTCCACATTTCTCCCTTCCCCCTGCCCCTGGCAACTATCATTCTACTCTCTACTTCTCTGAGTTTGACTCTTTCGGATTCCTCCTATAAGTGGGATCACGCAGTATTTGTCCTTCTGTGTCTGGCTTATTTCGCTGACCATAATGTCCTCCAGGCTTATCCATGTAGTAGCAGGTGTCAGGACCTAACATATATTCTGTTGTAAGATTGAATAAGGTCCCACTGTATGTCTATATCCCATTTTCTTTATTTGTTCACTTATTGATCAACATTTAGGTTGTTTCCATATCTTGGCTGTTGTGAAAACTGCTGCAGTGAACATGGGGGTGCTGATATCTCTATGAGATTCTAATCAACCTTATCAGTTTTATTTATTTATTTTTCTCTATTTTTTTAATTTAAATTTTGTTAGTGGACATACATTGCAATATTGGTTTCTGGAGTAGAATTCAGTGATTCATCACTTACGTACGACACCCAGTGCTCATCACAACAAGAGCCCTCCTTAACGCCCATCCCCCGTCTGGCCCATCCCCCACCCGCCTCCCTCCAGCAGCCCTCAGTGTGTTATCCATCATTAAGAGTCTCTTATGGTTTGTTTCTCTCTCCTTTTTTTCTTTTCCCCCTTCCCATATGTTCATCTGTTTTCTTTCTTAAATTCCACATATGAGTGAGATCATATGGTATTTGTCTTTCTCTGACTGACTTATTTCACTTAGCACAGTACTCTTTAGCTCCATCCATGTTGCTGCAAATGGCAGGATTTCCTTCTTTTTGTTGGATGAGTAATATTCCAGTGTATGTATATACCACATCTTATTTCTCCATTCATCATTTGATGGACATTTGGGCTTTCTCCATAATTTGGCTATTGTTGATAATGTTGCTATAAATATTGGGGTGAATGTACCCCTTCAAATCTGTATTTTTGTATCCTTTGGGTAAATACCTAGTAGTGCAAATATAAATAAAAATAGTTCTATTTTTAACCTCTTGAGGAAACTCCATACTGTTTTCCAGAGTGGCTGCACCAGTTTGCATTCCCACCAACAGCGTAAGAGGGTTCCCCTTTCTTCACATCCTCACCAACACCTGTCGTTTCTCGTGTTGTTAATTTTAGCCATTCTGATAGTTGTGAGGTGGTATCTCATCGTGGTTTTGTAACCTTATCAATTTTAACTTTGAGTTGTCTATAATATAAATACTGTCAGAAGTAACTGATTCAAGATGGATTCTAGACCTAAAGGTAAAACACACAATGCTATGAAACTCCTGTTAGATGTCAGAGGAGAGAACCGAGATGACCCTGGGTGTGGCGATGCCTTTCTAGACACAGCACCAGAAAGACAGAACATGGAAGAAAGAGCTGATACGCTGGACTCATTAAAACTAAACTCCTGCTCTGCGATCGACCATGTCAGAGAGTGAGAAGACAAGCGCAGACTGGGAGAAAATATTTGCGAGAGACACATCTGATAAAGGACTGCCACCCAAATATACGAAGAACCCTTAAAACCCAACAATAAGAAAATAAACAACCCAATTAAGAAATGGGCAAAAGTTCTGAACAGACACCTAATCAAAGAAGATGCACAGATGGCAAATAAGCTCATGAGAAGATGCTCCACGTCACATGTCATGAGGGAAACCTAATTGAAACAACAATGAAATACCACTGCACATACTCGTACTATACAAATATACACATATATAAACACATGTATGTTGATGTATTTACGAACACACTGTGTGTAATTTTCTTAAGTTTATTTATTTATTTAAGTAATCTCTACACCCAACGTGGGGCTCGGACTGACTACCCAGAGATCAAGAGTCACATACTCTTCTGACTAGCCAGCCACATGCCCCACACTGTGTGTTTTTTTAATTGAATTGAGACCATAAGTACGTATGGTTTCTTGGTTTCCTTTTTCCTGTTTTCTTGCTCTTGCTCATTCATAGGAGGATGTCTGGCCGTTCTCTGTGGACCTTCAAGCCCGGAAGGAGGCACCAGCATGTTGAGAGAAGGCTTTGAATCTCTGTTGAGGCTCATCCCTGTTGGGCTTTGCTTCAGGGTGGGTGGGTGGGTTGGGAGACCCGGCTTGGTAATTGCCTTGGAGCCATTCCATTTCTTTAGAGAAGAGCCCTCATTAGGGAAGGCTGGTCCCTGCATCGTGCATGCAGGGGTGTGGGGGTGACATCAACCTACTCCCATCCCGAATGCCATGCTGCTGAGCTCTGAACCTCTCCTGGGTCCTCTGCCTAGACTGTACCCCATGCTAGAAAGGTTAAAAGGAAGTGCTTCTAGTTCCTTGGGGTTTTGACTTAAAAAAATTTTTTTTTCAGGATTTCTTTCTGGCACCAAATCCTGGCCTTTGGCTTCTCTTGGAGATTTACTGCTGCCCATAACCTGACATCACATCAAGAAAATAAAAAAAGATATATAATGGAATGAGGCCCTTTAATGACCCGGTCAAGTTTCCCCCAAACTTTACTTCTCTTTTCTTTTTATTCTCAGAAGAGTACAATTTACTCATGGATTCATTGAGTACTCACTATCATGGGTTGAACTGTGTGGAAGTCTTAAACCCAGGACCTGTGAATGCAACCTTATTTGGAAATAGGATCTTCCCACATGTCATCAAGTTGAGGTCATGCTCATTTAGGATGGGCCCTTGACTGGTGTCCTTATAAGGACAGACACAGAGGCAGACACACAGGGGCATGGCCATATGGAGACGGAGGCCATGACTGGAATGGCACATTTACAAGAGAAGGAATGCCAAGGGGTGTCTGTATCCACCGGGAGCTAGCAGAGAGATGCGGGACAGTATCTTTTCTAGAGTCTTCCAAGGGAGTGCGGCCCTGCTGAAATTTTCATTTGTCTTTTGGTTACCAGAACCGTGAGAGAATGTGTTTCTATTGTTTTAAGCCCCCAGTGTGTGGTCCTTTGTAAGGGCAGCCCCAGGACACTTCCTGTGCACCGGTAGTGGTGGGAATTCAACAGCAGACAGACCTGACTTCCCTTCTGTGTCACCTTGCAGATGCCCCTCCACCCTCTGCCCTCTGCTCTGTGGCCTGGAAGGCTGATTTAGTGGAGCCCCCACCCTCTGGTTTCTAGTTAGGGTGGGAAATGAGGAGCAGCCGTGGAGTTGGGGGGCGTGCATATAGGACCCAGAGTCCCTCGCTGTGGGGCAGTTAGCACTGGCTGAGCTTCCCTGAACTGAAGGTCAGGTGGCTCCCCCCTTCGGCTATCCTTCCCTCAAACACCCCCCCTCCAGGCTGAGTCCCTGCCCTGGGGAGCTGCCTCACCCCAGCCTTCCCTGCCTCGATCCAAATCTTGGGAAATGGCCCTTTTAATAAACTGTCCTCAAAGAAGCCAAGTCAAGGTTCCCCTCTGTTTCCTGCTTGGGTCCTGACTCATCCTCCTGCCCTTATGGACCTTATGGAATTCACCTTTTAGGGGAGAAAAGTGAAAATCAAGGTAAATAAGATACATTGCATGTCAATGACATGCACTGTGGCCAAAAACAAAGCATTGAAGGGGCGGCTCTGGCTGGTGAGGGTTTCGATCTTTAAAACGTGTTGAGAGGAGGCCTCAGCGAGGTGATGTTGGGTCTTGATCCTTCTCTTCCATGTTCCCCTAAAGGAAGTGTTGCCTGGGGAAGAGCAGGGCGTGTGGTCCAGGCGAAGGCAAGGAGGCTGGCGGGGCTGCCGCGGAAGGAGCAGAAGCCGAGGCCAGGCAGGTGCAGTGGATCTACCTCCTTCTTTCTGAAGCTGCAAGGTGTTGCATTATCAGGTCGCATCGTGGCTATTTTTAACTGGTGCTCTATCACGCACCAGGCAGGGGCTCTGCCGGCCCCCTCCCGGCTCTCTGGTGGGCTTCTTCCATCTGCAGCTAACGTTAGGCTTAACCCTGAGGTCAGTCTCTCCAAGCCCCGTGATATAAACCCATCACGAGGAGTCCTCGGTTGGTTCACTGCAAGGCCTTTTTGAGCCATAGGTTAATATATTAGTGAAGACTGGGGCTGTTGCCCCGCGTTAAATAATGACTGAGAATGATTGGAAGAACAACATCTCCCTTCTCCTGCGCAGGGCGAGATGGATGGTTCTGCCAAGGGAACTCAAAAATATGACAACCTTTTATTCCTCTGATGTCTGGACGAGTGTGTTTTTATTTCTACGCTATTACAAAAAAAAACTCCTCACGATTCTGAGCTAAAAACATATTAAATCATCACGTTAATTATATTGAAACAGCACACTGAGATTCTGTCGCTAATCCAGTTTAAACACGGCGTCTTCAGCTCATCCAGTATTTTATTTCCATGCAGGTCATATTAGTCAGTTGGGCAAAAGCAGCTGTATTTATTTATCTTATTAGTTTATTTTGGTCAAGTAGCAAATTATGACGGAATTATAATAATTCCTCTATTTTTATCTGTATCTCACAATTACATAGAAACTTGGCATTTGAAATGTGGTCTCAACGCAGTATCAATATTAACACTTCCACAGTTGTCCCTTCTACTTTTCCAGAGGAAAAGCTCACAGTGTTCTGGATTCTATTTTTTCTCTGAATTCAGAATTTTCTCTAAATTCTGAATTTAGTGTTTTATTTGTGGCATTGCATTTACGTGCAAATGGGTGCAAAGCGAGTCATATGTGCCGGCAGAGGGTGGGTGGGGTTGGCAGGTGCAGGCCTCTGGGCACAGCTGATAGACTTGAGTTGAATGGTCCAGGGAGGCCGCAGGGGCCCAGGCTCCCAGAGCCCCAGGGCATGTTTCAGTGTCTCCAGGATTTCCCAAGGGGAGGCAAACGTAACCCCAGCCGAGTGTCTTCCGTTTAACGGCCCATGCTTATTCCCCTTCTGGCTTTCCCATGACTGAGGGCCAGCCCCTGCCGAACGCTCCGGGCACAGTCAAGAGCATGCCCCTCCAGGGAAGGTCTCCCAGGGTCAGATTCATTAACTCAGTAAATTTTTCATTGTTCAGGCTCTTGCCCTGAGCTTTACAGGTTCAGAAACTCCATTTCAGCAGAGGACCTAGGGCGAATTCAGTGTGAGGGACACAGCGGTGCTATCGTATTGTTATCATGGCTGTGGAGCCGGGGGCTGAAGGGCAAGGCCAGTCCTCCACTCAGGGGCTGAAAGGGGACCCCGACTGCAGTAGAGCCTTCCGATGAGAACGCCTGAGGGCACGTTCTTGTGGTCCAGCTTCTCTCTTCCACAGCACGAGGCCAGGGTGCTGGTGGCAGCCACTCTCCTAGACTCTGCAGAGTTGGGATCCCTAAGGGAGAGGCAGGGCCGGAAGCAGGACCTGAGACAAAGGCAGGTGAAGCCCAGGGTGGTCAGGGGTTCACACTACGGGGCCCAACCACACTGTCAAGTTGGGGGTACACGGAACCCCAACCTCAGAGAAGTCCAAGCAGGTGTGCGGCAACCGCCATCTGCAGGGCCCAGAAACAGAGGGGTGGAGACCACTCCAGCCTCACCAGGATGCCCCCCCACCCCGAGGCTGCCTCTCCAAGGAAGAGCCCTGAAATGGCCAATCCATGGTCTGAGGGGGCGAGCGGGGCAACCGCACGAAGGAGGGAGTACCCTTGTCACAAGACCACAGGCTCCCGAGGGCAGGGCTGTCCTCCTGCCACCGTCCACCCAGTGAGTGGGCTCTGGGCATCAGGGCTGCCTCCCTTGTGTCTCTTAGCATCCCCTGTCTACCTTCCCAGTCTCGCATTTGTGGCTGCATCTCTGCGGCTTGGCTGCCCGCTCAGCAGAACCCGCTCTCTTTCCATCTGATTGCAGGTGGTTGTAGAAACACAGGGCGAATGGTAAAGGCAGCGCTCCTGCTTCAGGCAAAAGAGAAGGTCATGAGCCACCTTGTGTGCAGAGTAAGACCTTTTGGATGTGTGCCCTACAGAGTGATGGCTTGTCAGGTCACGGGTTTTAAAATCGCAACTGCAAACAGAGGTAGCCATCATTATGTAAGTCACCGTCACTTAGGATAAATTTATGCATTTGCAGGTTTGACTATGGCTAAATCAAGGGAAAATAAGCAAGAGGGATTTTTCTGTCCACACATTTAAGTGCCCAAACATTTTAAATACTGTTCCATCAAGCAGTGGGTCTCAGTGATAGAGCGCTAAGGACACACATTTCAGTGTGCTTTCCCCAAATTTGGTATGAGCTTGCTGGGTCGTAGTTCAGTCGGTCAGTTTCTTCGGACCAGTGTTCAGGGAGTGTGGACTCTGCGGGCCGCCATTCTTCCTCTTCACGTGAAGCAACCACACCTGATTCCATTTCGGCTCCTTTCCTTTTGTCACTGTCACATATCATGGTCCCAAATATCAAATGGTGTTATAATTTTTGTTTTGATCATCAAAGTTGATGTAGAGAACTCACGAGGAAAAGGCAGGCCTCTGGTATCTGCCGGTTTCCGATCTTCCTGGCCTTCCTTGCTGATGTCCCCAGGCCCCTGCCTGCCTCATCGTCCTGACCTTCTGAGGGCTTCCTGTGGCCATTCTGGAAGGGTCTGCAAGTGACCGAGTGTTCCGGTTTTTCTGCTTCCCAGAACGTCTCTATTTTCCCTTCACTCCTCAAAGATAGTTTGGCGGAGGATATAGAATTTGTGGCTGACAGCTCTTTTCTTCCAGGACCTGAAAAACATCACGCGGCTTCCTTCTGGCCTCTGTGGTCTCAGATGAGGAATCTGCTACCCTTCGAATTGGTGTTCCTTTATCGGTACTTTGTGACATCTCTCTGGCTGCCTTCAAGATTTTTGCTTGGTCTGTGTGTCCAGAAGTTTAATTTCGATGCATCGTCAATGAATTTTGGGGGGGGGTTTATCATGTCTAAGGTGACCTAACTTCTTGAATCTGGAGGTTTATGTATTTTATCAAATTTCCCAAGTTTTCAGCCAGGGTTTCCTTAAATCCACTTTCAGCTCTACCCTTCTTCCCTTTCCTTTTGGGACTCTGAGGAAATGAATGTTGGATCGCTAATTATTGTCCCACAGTCCCTGAAGCTGCTTTTTTTTCTGTCATTTTCTCTCTCTTGTTGAAGTGGTGTAAATTCCACTGGTCTGTCCTCAAGTTCACTGATTTCTCATGTGTCCTTTCTACTGCACCGTGGAGCCTGTCCAGTGAGTTTTCTATTTTGGTTGCCGTATTTTTTCAGTTCTGTAATTTTCATTCTTTATTTATGATTATTACTTTTTAGGTAAAAAACACCCCACAGCATTTATTGTCATCTGGTAATAACATAAAGGTAATCAAAACAGTACGAACACGGGGCGCTTGTGTGGCTCAGTCAGTTAAGCGTCTGCCTTCGGCTCAGGTCGTGAACCTGGGGTCCTGGGATCGAGCCCCATGTCGGGCTCCCTGCTCAGTGGGGAGTCTGCTTCTCCCTCTCTCTCTGCTTCTCCCCCAGCTGTGCTCTCTGTCTCTCAAATAAATAAATAAATAAATAAAATCTTTAAAAAAACCAGTATGAACAAATTTTTTTCGGACTATTCTAAGAAACGACACCTCAAAAAACAAAGTACATGGCCTTCTCAAGAATTTCTCGCTTCATTGATCATTTCTAGTTGGAGACACTTTGGAGCAGAGTAACATCAACCCCTTTTAGCATGATCTGAGCCCGTTGTTTTCCTGACTTTTAGAATAAACCTCTTCTGCGTCATCCAAGGCTCATGTACTCGTCAATGACATAGCCCTCTACCCGCCTGCTCACGTGCTCGTAACGCCACACCTGGATCAGGGGCTATTCCGCAGGGATCTGAAGATGAGGTTGATGGGCAGCACCATCATCTTCAGCATTTTCTGGCTCAGGCCGTGGTATGCCACAGTGTCCGAAGCGGACAGAGACGGTGCTAAGCTGCACGCTACCTTAGAAAGGAGCTTCTGGAATAAAGAATTGGACTCAGAGATCGTGATTTTCGTTTTTTAAAATAATTTTTATTTATTTGCTGAGGTTTCTATTTTCATTTGTTTTCAGAGAATTTGTAATTACTCCCTGGGGCATTTTTATATTATATATATTTATATATATTCTGCTTCAAACTCCTTGTCCGTTAATTCCAACATCTGACCTGATTTTGTTGTTGGTACCAGTTGTCTTTTCCCATTTGTTGTGACATTTCTAGTTCTGGGTGTGACAGGTGATCTTCAGGTGTCTCCAGACATTTCGGCTCTTGGACTGGGGACTCTGGGTGAGGCACATAGCTTTTATTTCAGGGGGCAGGTTGTCACTCTGTGTAGGTTCAGCACAGAGCTCCTGGCCCACTTTTGTGAGCTGGGGTTCTGAGAAGATTCGAACGTTCAGAAACTTTGAGGTGCTAGTTTGCTCTGCTTTTATCTGGTGCTGGTGGGGCTCCCACCGGTCCTGCTCGTGCCACCTGAGGGGCAGAGGGACCTTCCTCAGGCCAAGCCATCTGGTGCTTTAGGAGGTCTAGAATGCTTCTGGGTCCTCCCTACTTGAGCCCCAGGCCACCCCATTTCTCTAAGTGCAGGAGGGCATGTGTCCCCCAGTCACTTCTTGTCAGTGGGTCAGCCCTGCTGGTGCTGCTTGGTCACCTGGTCTTGGTGGGCAGAACTCCTGTGGGATATGTGGGGAAGGGGTGAGCCCTCCTGGGCCACCTTCAGTTTAGGGCGGTGGGTCAAGGGACGCCTGGCTGGGGCCGGGGTTTGGAAGATGTCCTGCTGCTGTGGTTCCTCTGGCCCACCCTCCCCTTTCCACATTTCAGAGTCCCCCTGTGTCTCTAGTGACCTAATCTGCTCTACCACAAGATCCTATTTTAATTCTCTATCTAGCACTTATCCGTCATTACCTAATATTTTAATTAATTAATTAAAATGATTAATTACATTTGTCTCTTTCCTAATGTGTAAGCATGGGACAGCTGAGACCTGTAAGTACTGTCCTGTATTTACTTATAAACTTTATTTGTGCATGTACTCGCACTTCCTAGGATAGTGCTGAGCACAGAGCACGTGATACTGGTGAACTGAATGAGTGAAACCGAAGAGAACAAGAAGGATGTGTTTGTAGGAGTCCTCCTCGCCCAAGCAAGGTATCCCCCACTCTGCGTAGCGCATGAAGACCGTCATCAATATCCTGGGGCAGGCAAGTGTTGACTTTGCCCACAGTGTAAGCTTGAGTCTCCTCTTGCTTGCAATCATTAACAGATGAAGAAGGTCCACTGTGACTCTGTAAATGAAGAAGAGGTAGGGGTGCGGGTGTGTCTGTGAGATTCAGGCCTGCCCCTTCTTGGAAGCGCTGAATGAGGGTGGGTTTGGGCAGGCTGGGCTGGTAGCCACGTTTACGTTAATGGCGGCTGTCATCTCGCTGGACCTCTAGTGTTTCAGGGAAGCAGAAACAAGCTCTTTGCCATGTCTCCATGGCACTCCAGTGAATGGATTCCTGTCCCTACCCCTTGGCTGATGACCTGGCTGAGCAGTAGCATATTGTGAGAGCTACTAATCTAATGATTTTCTTGATATGCTTTTGGGAAGAGGAAAACCAAGTTGAATAAACCATTGCAAGCTAACGGGGGCTCTGTAGTGTGTGTCCTTGAACAATACTGAATTCCTGTTTTAGTGTGTACGCCTGGCACAAGCCTATTTGCTTTTGCCAGTGAGACAGAAGTAGAAGATTGGGATTTTTACAATGTTAGACATTATGCTTTACAAGCCAACCAGTCTAATTATTTACAGGGATCAAGGATATTTGCTGCCTCCCCCCGCCACACGCCAGTCTACTATGTAATATTATAACATGCCTAAGAGGGATTAAAAGGATTTGAATTTAATTAAAAGAGAACATTCATGATTTCAGAATAAAGCTTATCCCTGCTAATTTTGAAAATTAATCTGATTTATTCCCACTTGGATTTCTAATGCTTCTGAAACAAATCTTTCAGAAAATGAATAGTGTATGGTTCCTTTTCAGTGACCTAACTACAGGAAATGATTGAGTGGCTTTCACAAATAATTCTTCATTTAATGCTACATGTTTATTTACATGCTTTCTCTTATAAATATTATTCAAATAACAGGTTAAATCCCACTCCCAGGAGTAGGCCAGGAGCTAAGCAAGACAGACATCAGTGTAAGAAGAACTGAGTGGGCAGCCTGAGAGGAACTGAGCCTCCTCACTTGTATTGATAAAGGCTGCTGACTCGGGAGCTTGGGCATTAGAACTGGTTATGAAGATAAATTGTAGCATCCCAGTTCCCTGGGATCTTCAAAACACACACACGCGCACACACACACACACACACACACATCCAGAGGCAGCAGGCTGGGTAAGTTTTGAGATTCCAGACTTTAACTTTTTTTTTTCAATGTGATCAGTATAACTTTTCTTTCTTTCTTTCTTTTTTTTAATTAACATATAATGTATTATTTGTTTCAGAGGTATAGGTCTGTGATTCAACAGTCTTGCACAATTCACAGCGCTCACCATAGCACATACCTCCCTCCCCAATGTCCATCACCCAGCCACCCCATCCCTCCCACCCCCCACCCCTCCAGCATCGCTCTGTTTGTTTCCTGAGGTTAAGAGTCTCTTACGGTTTGTCTCCCTCTCTGGTTTCGTCTTGTTTCATTTTTCCCTCCCTTCCCCTATGATTCTCTGCCAGACTTTAACTTTTAAAACAACCAAATGAACAAATCAATCCTCATATTCTTTTTAAAGATTGATTTATTTATTTGAGAGAGCGAGTAGGGGGAGGGGCAGAGGGAGAGAGAGAGAGAACCTCAAGCAGATTCCCCACTGAGCATGGAGCCCGACATGGGGCTCCATCCCACCACGCTGAGATCATGACCTGAGCCAAAATCAGGAGTCAGACGCTTAACCGACTGAGCCAACCAGGTGCCCCATCAAACCCCATATTGTAACGATACAGTGACAGGACAGAAAGTGAAGAGAGTACCAACTGCCCTGTGAATGTAGACAGTGTGGACGGTATGTATCATTTAGCCCAAACACTTACTCTGTCCTCAGTCCACACGAAATTGTTATTTTTTGCATTGCAACCGTGCCTCTATGGTCTCTGGATGATGTAAGACAATATACCATGGGCAGCATAATGCAACACAACACTGCACAGCACATGAAGCAACATGAAGTCACACGACACTAAACAGGACAGTGTCTCCAGCCAGACCTCTGCTTCTGTGCTCCCCAAGCTCCCCCTGGACAGACAGCCCAGGCGCAGGTACAGCCGGACATTGCACATCGAGGCTTCCACCGATGCTGCTTTATGTTGGAAAAATCACAATAACGAAACAACCTTAGGCTGCATAATAGAGATGTACAATTTTGATAATGTGAGTAATAAACATTAGAGGCAGGCAAACAAATGAGTACAAAAATGTTTTTCCAGATCAGCAGTTTTCAGTGCCCACAATAAACATTTATCAAGACAGCCAATGAAAATGAAAACACCTACATCTCCTTAGAATACCAAAGCATATTCCGGGAGCATCTGAATTCATAAATTGTGGGATGAATGTTTTCAACAGGCTGGCCTAATATAATTCACAGAGATATTATTTCTTGCCCTAAGAGCACTCTCTTGCACTGTGCATTATAGGAATGTCAGGTTGGATTTATATGAAGGAGGATTTCTCTTGGAGGCATTATTGATGGCAAATGGAAGATTCACCAGACATTGGAAATCGGAAGTATTTCTGAAAAACCCCTTTTTCACTTGAAAGGGCTATAAATCTAAAAATAATTTTGAATTCACAAGCAATCCTTTTATGCAATAAGTTGATAGCAAATATATTACTGAAGAGACACATAATTACCTTAAAATCTACCATGGTTAGAAATGTATTGAAGCTCTTAAATTATAATTTAATTTTATAATAGTAAAACATAAAACAAATATTTTTACTGTTTTTTTTGAGTTTCCCTTCTATCCTTGCATATATAAAGACAAAGTAGAATTATTTATAAACTACTCTCCCACGCTGTCCCAGGAAGCTCGAAAATTTTCCAACTACATAGAATGTTGATTTTGATGAACAAGAGAGAGGGAAATTTTATCATGCCTTTGAGTCTATGGAACCAGCGTCCTGCACTCCCTGGCATGGCGTCCCTTCAGCAAGGAGTCCTGTGGACTGAAGGAAGCCAGGAGCTACAGTCTCTAGACCCAGGCTTTCTAGTTGCATCTCAGAATTTTAATTTGGGGGGCACCTGGGTGGCTCAGTCAGTTAAGCGTCTGCTTTTGGCTCAGGTCATGATCCCAGGGTCCCGGGATCGAGTCCTGCATCGGGCTCCCTGCTAAGCGGGGAGCTTGCTTCTCCCTCTCCCTCTGCCTCTCCCCCTGCTTGTGCTCTCTCTCTCTAGCTTTCTCTGTCAAATAAATAAAATAAAAAAAAAAAAGAATTTTAATTTGGCCAGCTCAAAGGAGCACTTTGTATCTGTCTCTATCTTTGTCAATGTCTATCTATGACCATATATTTACCTCTGCATCCATAACCATCGGATCGACAGTCACAGTGTATCAATGACGGTAACTATGTTTATGGTCTCTAGATCCATAGCTACATCTGTCTCTGCTGCAGCCGCTTCTATATCCACAGGTCTATGCTCCCCTGTCCCATCCCCCGTTCGCTCCCTTTCTCCTGGACTGGCCGTGGGGCACTTCACAGAGGGCTCTGGGCTTGGGACAGAGGTCAGGAATTCAGAGCTGCCTCTGCTGCTCATTCTCTGTGCCAGCCTGGGTGCGCTAATCACCATATATTTCAGACTCCTCATCTGTTGAAAAGGGGTGATAACCTAGTTTATCTTGGCGGGTTACTGTGAATTTAAATAATGAGTAAAGTACCACATACCAGCAGAATGTTCTTAGTGATGGGCTGTTCAGGCCCCGCTGGGGAGGCCATCCCACTTCAAGGCCTATTCCCCAGGGAAGCGTGCAGTTGGTTCGGCTGGGCTCCCAGGGGGAGAGCCCGCGGGCAGCAAGGAGGACGGAGGAGCGGGCCGCCCGGCCTGTGCTGGGACAAGACCACGCAGAGGACCATATGCTGAGCACGGACCCGTCCCAGCCTCAGCTTCCTTCTGTGTAACATCGTCTCTCGGTTCCGTTATAAGATGTCGCCCTAAGATCTGGGCTAAGTCCACGAGGAAGGAAAAATGAAGTGTAAAGATAAGCAGGGTAAATAGTGTCATCTTTGGTCCAAAAGATGTCAGTACTCTGACTTGTGATGGGCTCCTGAGCTCAAAGCCTGGGAGCCCTGGGGACAGGGGACCGAGAGCTGGCTCTGGAGGCCACAAGTCCCCAGCCGCCTGAGCGGCTCACGTAGCACGACTGCCCCCTAGCTCCGCCAGGGCTCCCAGGGACGTCGACGGCCTCCTCCAGGGCCCCTCTGCCAAGAGGACGGGGTGCAGGCTGGTGGGACCCGGCTGGTGGAGCCAGGGGGAGGTGGGGGAGCCGAGGCTGCAGCCCAGGTACCAGCCTTTGTCGGGGATGGATCCCAACCTCCCGTTAATGTTTCCAACACCTCAAGCCCAGGCGTGCAGCCCCCCCATCACACAAACGGCAAGCTATGCCTCTCTACCAGCAGCATCTTCCGAACCAGGGCTTGTGTGTGTGGTTCTTGTGTTGAATTTCTAAGTGTCCAGCTTGGAGGGCATTTTGCCTCAGTTGAAGATTTCTTGATGAGGTGAGCAAGCAAGGCATTTCGAGGCGTCTGTGATGGTCTGTGACCTCCGAGTCATTGTCTACGGCAAGCCTTTCCTGCGCAGCCCAGGGAGAACCGAAGCAACACCAGGGAGAGAAATTACAGGGGCCGCGCCCTGCCCTTAGAGGGCTGATACTAACGGAGACAAGACGTGCACGCAGATACATAAACAACGACAGGAGAACTTCGGCTGTGCCATACATCACATTAGAACAGAGCAGCGCAGGGTCTCGGGCTAATGTTTTGTTTGTGTGCTTGTCTTGATGTTTTATGGTCAAAGAAACCTTCCCAGAAGGCAAACGCACGAATGAGCAGGACCTGCGCCGATGGAGTAATGCTTCTGTGCCCTCTCAGATCGCAGTTTCTCACAAAACCTAACGTGTCCCCAGCGACAGCCGAGCGGTTCCTCTGTTCCGTTCCCCGGTGTGGATCCTCATGTCCCGCTGAGCTGCCAGTAACTTCCCGAAGGAGCACATTGTGAGAGCACATCAGGGTGTCCCAACAGCATTCTGTATCTTGCTGTCCAAGTTTATGTCGTGGAGATTACGGCGCTGACTTCCTGCATAGAGTGATTTTTATGACACTCACTTGAAAATTGGGTTAGAAAGACGATAAAAGAGGAACATAAGCAGCAGGATGTTTAGGCATGCCACAGCTCAGGAGTGCAAAAGGTAACCAAGATATTTTTGTCAGTGTTACAAGCTATATGTTATAAGCCTTTCTAGTTCCTTAAGTAACACTGGGCGAGATGCCTGCCTCATGCCCTTGAGGTTACAGCCGACAGCTGGAGGCTGGTGCTTGTTCAGTGACTACTCGTTATGACAGTGAACCTGGACTGTGCCCCTCCTGCCACCGCCCCTCCTGCCGCCATCCCTCCCTCCCGGGCCCAGTTCTCAAGCATGTAGCCTGGGCGCTCGGGGGCTAAATTAGTGTTTTCTTTTCTTTCTTTCTTTTTTTTTTTTAAGATTGTGTTTATTTATTTGACAGAGAGAGACACAGCGAGAGAGGGAACACAAGCAGGGGGAGTGGGAGAGGGAGAAGCAGGCTTCCCGCTGAGCAGGGAGCCTTATACTAGGCTCGATCCCCGAACCCTGGGATCATAACCTGAGCCGAAGGCAGACGCTTAATGACTGAGCCACCCAGGCGCCCCGAAATTAATGTTTTCTAAAGCCGCTGGAATAGGCAAGAGAGAGTCCCGGCTGACCCCTCCCTTCTGGCATTGCTGACTTCATTTACCCACAGTGGGCCTGTCCCGGGGGCGGCAGCTCTGAGGGAGGCCTGGGTGAGGTCTGCGTGAATTCCCCAAGGTCTCTGAGGGCAGTCTCCCTCCCCAGGCCCAGTGGCCAGGGAAGACTCCAAATGTGACCCAGTCCCTTCCCAGCCAGCTTTGGCTCGGTTCCCCCAGGTGCCCCGGGAGCCCTCTGCTGTGATGGACCTGGGCCCCGTGCAGCCTTTGCCAAAAGCGCCTGGGCTGCCTTGGCTTCATCTGGAGCAAACCGGAGGAGATTCTCTCCAGTGGCCCACTCGCCCCCAAGACTCCTACAGGCGTGCAAAAATATATGTACAAAGGATATACAGTATAGCACTGTTCTGATAAGACTAGAAAATAAAAAAACGCACAATCTAAATGTCTGTCCACATAAGACTAGATCAATAAATGTAAAAAGTCCTAGTCAATGGAGTACTGATGAAGCGGTGGGAAGCATGAAACAGAGTTGTACATAGTGATGTGGTACCGTAGCCGAGATACGTTGTCAAATAAAAGTATCAAGTGGCAAAATAGCTCTGGCCTGGGTAACAAATACTTCTTTGTGTGTAGGAACGGGCAGAGGCCCTCACCCCTGGCTTTTCCAGAGAGCAGGTCTGAGGGAGAGGGGAGAAGGGCTCACTTCTTCAATATATGTTCCTCAGCATTTCTTTCATTTCCTTAGACAGAAGAGTTAACAAGCTATCATAAAAAGGGGAAGGAAGGTCAGCCTCCTTTTCCTGAGCACTTAACTCCTTCTAGAGCCGTCTCCGAGCTGGCTCTGCCAGCCAAGGATGTTTTCTCAGAGAGTTTCTGTACCTTGGCTTCAGGCCCCAGCAGGCTTTGCTGAGCCGCAGGGAGATATTCAGGCCGGCACGTCGTCATGACAAAACCATGGCTGTGGTGAGTCCAAGAACACACCTTGTTCTCCTGATTCACCCCCGACCAGCCTCGGCGTGTCCCGTCTCCTCCTGGTTCTCCCGCTTTGTTGGCCCAGGCCGCCATCCCTACTGCTGCTCTGCTCCCTGCCACCGGACGTACACCTTGGTGAGAAAGTGCGCCTCCTCTAGTTGTTTCTGAGTCAGAGATCAGGCCATTTTGTGTGGATACTGCAAGGGGAAAACCTTTAAAGATGTCTACAGGTGTCTTCTCTTGGAATTTAGCGGGTCCCCCTTTCTTGTGGCATCTGATACATTATTGTGGAAAGGGTGATGCGCGCCACAGTAAGGTGATGGCACGCTAGGTGAATAAGACCAAATTCTCCCCACACGTGAATTCCTCACGTCTCTCTCCTTTCCTCTGCGAGCGACCTTGATCATCTCTTTATTCCGGCTTCAGTGACAGTTAGCAGGGCAGGTGAAAACCACGTGACTCACCTAAGACAGAATCTTGTCCAAATCAGAAGCTGACACCAAGGTTGGAGGGCAAGTCGAGGAGGGGACGCCCTTTCTATCTGTGGACTTATATTTCCCATGATTCCCTGTAATCACACCCACCCCTGCCAACGCCAGGTCCACATCCCTTCATTTCCTTTGGTTGGTCCTTCTAAGTCCCAACTCGTGGATACCCACAGCCACGCAGTCTCTTGGCAAATTGAAGCTCCGCTCTTCCACTGTAAGCATTGTCTTTCATCCCCTGTGTAGGAGTTACAAGTTTGCCATGAATTTCCTTGAAATTTATGACTATTTCGTGGGTACATAACCCAATAGGTAAATGTCAGAGCAGTCCATGCTGAGGTCCTGGTTTTTCAGATGACGATGGTGATGACGGCTAAATTTCGGGTGCCTTTGCACTTCGTGGATATGGCATTTCACCACAGTGACCAATGCCAGTGAAGCCTCTTCATTATTTCCAGCTGATTTACAGATGAGAAAACAGGGGCACAAAGCAGATCAGTGACTTGCCCCGAACCATCCAACCAAGAAGTGGTAAAGCTGGTATTCCAATCCAGTACTCGGATGTCTGACACTGTTCATAAACACCATCCCCTCTAGGTTTCAAAGTCGCAGTTCATCTATTGATGTTAACAAACGCTGGTCAGCACTGAGCACAGTAACTGGAGAGCAGGGCCCAGGGTGCTACTGGGCAGAGGGGGCAGTTAGATGCTGGGCGGTCTGGTGCCAAGCTGGAGCTTAGGGCTGCCGGGAAATGATGTGCCTTTCCTCATCCATCCTGCTCGCCCCTGGGGGCTCTGTCCACCCCTGCCCACTCCCCTACTGTGTCTACTCCTGCCCACCCTCTAGTGACTCCGCCCACCCCTGTCTGGCCCTTGGTGACTCTGCCCACTACCTCCCACTCTCTGGTGACTCTGTCCACCCCTGCCCGCACCCTATGACTCTGTCTACTCCTGCCTGCCCTCTAGTGACCGTGTCCACCCCTGCCCCCCCCCTGGGGGCTCTGTCCACCCCCGCCCACCCCGACTGTGTCTGCCCCTGCTAGTACCCTATGACTGTGTCCACTCCTGCCTGCCCCTTGGTGACTATGTCATACCTCTTCTCTCCCAGGACCTCAAACACTACATTCTTCCCTCTGGAGGACGATCTTGCTGTTTATTTCCCTCAGAAAAGCAGACAGTCAGAAGAGAACTTAAACATGCTCCCTATTGGGCTGAATTGTGTCCCTCTAAATTCACATGTGGACATCCTGATCCCAGGACCTCAGAATGCGGCTCTAATTGGGATGGGGTCTTCAAAGGGGTGATTCAGTTGGGGCACGTGGGTGGCTCAGCTGGTTTAGCGTCCGACTCTTGATTTTGGTCTGGGTTGTGATCTTCGGGCTGTAAGATCTAGCCTTGCCTTGGGCTCCACGCTGGGCACGGAGGCTGCTTGGGATTCGCTGCTCTCTGTCCCTCTCTTATCACCCCCTGCCCCTGCTCTCTCTCTCTCTCTCTCTCTAAAAAAACCCCAACAAAACAAAACAAAACAAAAAACACAAAGAGGTGATTAAGTTAAATGAGGTCATATGGGAGGGCCCTAGTTCAATGTGTCTGGTGTCCTTGTAAGAAGAGATGAGACAGACACACAGACGGATGACACACAAAGCCATCCACACGCCAAGGAGAGAGCCTCAGGACAGCTAGCCCCGCTGTTGCCTTCAAGTCAGGCTTCCAGCCTCCAGAGCTTGGAGAAATTAAGATTCTGTTCATCTGCTCGGTCTGGGGCACACCGTGGTGGCGTCTCCGGGGGACCGATGCACTCCCACAAGGTCTGTCCCCTCTCTGCACCTGGACCTGCTTGCTGCTTCTCCCGTGACAGGGAACGGTGATTTTATCTTGGCCCTTGAGAAAACCAACAAATACACAAACCACTGGTGAGTTGTGATCAATGTGAAACCTAGTTGTACTCTCATGGGGTTGGAACTGTTTTCCTGAGAAAACCCTATTTTCCCGGCAGGAGCCCTCTCCCTCTCCGGACGCCTGGGACGGTCAGCCACGAGTGTCTCATCCCCTCAATTTCCCTCCAAGGACACCGACTTTGATCAGCTGGTTGTTTGACATTAGCTCCCAATATGGAAAATCTTCACTTAGGTGATTTCCAAAACTGTGGCAGCTCCCATGGTATGCTATAACTAAAAATTGCTCTACAAGGGGGAGGAAAAGGGGCCCTGATTTGTATCATTTGCTGATTTCCATGGCGTAGATGCTCCCACCATGGCTGATTCCAGCTGCCAAAGTGAGGTCACTGAAGGAAGAGTAACACACTGCTGTAGACTGAAGTAACTTTAGGAGCACAGCGGAGAGTGAAGTATAAGATAATTAAGACATGATGGCTTTTGAATATTTGCTACCTTTTAAAAATATAAATTTTAGAAAAGGGTTTATTTATCAGAGAGAGAGAGAGAGAGAGAGAGAGAGCGAGCACAAGCAGGGAGAGAAGCGGGCTCCGTGCCGAGCAAGGAGCCCAAGGCAGGACTCGATCCCAGCACTCTGGGATCATGACCTGAGCCGAAGGCAGACGATTAACCGACTGAGCCACCCAGACGTCCCTTAAAAATATAATTTGAATGTAAGTTTATATAACTTAGCTTGAAATAATGGTTATGTTTAACAATTGGCTCACAAAGTTCCTAAAAATTAACAACTGGTGTTTGAGAGCTGGTCTCCAGCACAGCGCTGGCTGGTTATCACTTAACAAAACCCTAAAGTCCATCTGTTTCTCTAGAGAGTCTAAATTTTATACTTTGGTTATGCTGGGGCACCAGAGAACTTTGTATTTGGACCAAATAATTCCTTTAGGCTGAATCATATCCGAAGCCCCTTTCCATGTTATGAGAATCCCATATCCTGTGAGGCAGGGACTCCATCCCAAAAAAGAAGCCAAAAATATCCCATACTCACTTCCTTTGCAACTCAGGTGTAGCCACGTGACCCAGGCTCCTCCAATTAGAGAGACCCGTTGCAGTGACGTGAGGGGGATCCCCTATGGGATCCATTATGCAAGTGGCAACAGCCACATCCAGGGTCCAGATACAAGTCTTAGCAATGAGCACAGTCACCTCTGCGGCCCCCTGAGCACCTCCCACTGTTCTCTGCCCTGACCTTCCTTCCTGGAAGTTTATCCTTCCCCCTCTTTCTCTATAATTCTACTACATGTTTGTATCCCTCAGTAATACCTTGTTTTGTTTTGCACGGTTTGGAACTTCACACAGACGGAATCATACAGTATGCATTGTTTGGCCTTTTGCTCAACACTGTTTCGGAGATTTGTCCATATTGTTGCTTGCAGCTGTAGCTCATTGATTTTTTTACCCCAGGGGATTATTCCATTGCATGAACACATCACAGTTTATTTACCCATTCCACTGCAGAGGGATAGCTGGGCTGTTTCTCGACTTTTTCTTGTTCATCTCTCTTGCTGTATTTGGCTAAGGGAAAAAGACAGAGCTCCTCTCTGACAGAGCCTGGAAGGAATACAGGGTACATCTCAGTACTGCTTGGCTTGGTTTTGTATAGGGCATAAAGAGGTTAAAAAAAATGGTCTCTGTCACCTTATATCTCAAAACTTTGATTTCATCATGACCAAGAAAATCAAAGCAAGGCCTAGTGAAGCAAGGGGAATTACCTGGAATTGTAGCAGTTTCAAAGACATGACATGGCAGTGAAGCCAGAGGACACAGTGACAAGCATGGCCTTTCATCACGGATGTCCGTGAACGGTAAGTTTGGAAGCACCAGCAAGGCCCCGGCAATTATTTACATCCATATAGAAATTTGAAGACATACTGAAATGTGAAGAAGTCTGGGAAATTTCTCAGGGCAACCAGCCTACTGACCAAGAAATATTTGTTAGGTGTCTACTTTGTGCAAGGCATTCTATCAGGTATTGCAGGAAGTACACAGATGTTTACAAGATGCAAGAAAAGATATTCTAGACCTTAAAGAGCTTATATGTTGACTGTCACTAGACACAGGTACAAGGGCATGTGTGCTAAGGGCCAAATGAATGGCTGGGAACATAACCTCTGTAAGCTTTCTGCTTTACCCTTGGATTGTGACCTCTGTGAGAGCAGGGACTGAAGCAGTTTTCTTTCTTTTCTTTTCTTCCTTCTTTCCTTTCTTCCTCCCTTTCTCTCTCTCTCTTTTTTTAAGACTTCATTTATTTACTTGAGAAAGAGAGAGAGAGAGGGAGCACAAGCAGGGGAGAGGGACGGAGGGAACGGGAGAAGCAGACTCCCCATTGACAGGGGAGCCCGATGCGGGACTCGACCCCAGGACCCTGGGACCATGGCCTGAGCCGAAGGCGGACGCTTCACCCACTGAGCCCCCCAGGCGCCCCCAGCGGTCTTTCCATCATGTCCCCACAGTTTTGGATGAATGTGTGAATGAAGTGTCTGGAATCATCAGGAAAGACTTTGTGGAGAAGACAGGTCTTTTTAATTTATTTATTTAATTTAAATGAAATCAATTAACACATAATGTATTATTAGTTTCTGGGGTAGGGGCCATTGAGTCATCATTTGGATGTAACACCCAGTGCTCATTTCATCACATGTCCTCCTTACTGCCTATCACCTGGTTACCCCATCCCCCAGCCACTGCTCCTCCAGCGACCCTCAGTTTGTTCCCTAGAGTTAAGAGTCTGATGGTTTGTCTCTTCTCTGATTTCATCTTATTTTATTTTTCCCCTGCCTTCTCCTATGATCATCTTTTTTTCCTTCTTAAATTCCACATAGGAGTGAAATCATGATAGTTGTCTTTATCTGATTGACTTATTTCGCTCAGCATAATACCCTCTAGTTCCATCCATGTTGTTGCAAATGGTAAGATTTCATTCTTTTTGATGGCTGTGTAATATTCCATTGTATATATGAACCACATCTTCCTTATCCATTCATCTGTTGATGGACATCTGGGCTCTTTCCGTAGTTTGGCTATTGTGGACATTGCTGCTATAGACATTGGGGTGCAGGTGCCCCTTTGGATCACTACGTTTGTATCCTTTGGGTAAATACCTAGTAGTGCAATTGCTGGGTCGTAGGGTAGATCTATTTTCAGTTTTTGAGGAAACTCCATACTGTCTTCCAGAGTGGCTGCACCAGCTTGCATTCCCACCAGCAGTGTAAGAGGAAGGTCTTGGTGGGAACGCTGAAGGGAAGCACTGACTCTGAATAGTAGGAAAGAGGATATGGAGTAAGTAAAGGGGCTGGCCCTTGGAATTGGGGATTGGAGAGGGGAGGAAGCCAGGCTGTAGCCAAGAGCTCTTCAGGGAATGAAGTGGGGGGATGTCTGGAAGGGTGGGGTGGGGCCCCAAAGTCAAGCTCTTGAATGCCAAGTTAAGGAGTTTAATTTAATTCTACAGTTAGTGAGAATAACTGCATTGCAGTACATTTAGCAGGGGAGAAAAACTGTTTTGGGAAGATTTATGTTTTAGAGGGATGCAAAAAAGAGTGTGTTAGATAGGTGCCAGAGAAAACTGGGATCCCTATCTCTAGCTTGGTTGGGGCTTATTTGCACAGTAGCAGTTGGAGGATGCCCAGGGGTGGTAAGAAGGGACAAGCCCTGATGCACAAGCACTTTTCAAAGTAGCTTCATAGCTTCTGCTGTCCTTCTGGCCAAAGCAAGTCACCTGTTCAGGCCCAGATTCAAGGGGGTGGAAAATAAACACCATTTCTCCTCTCCCTTCCCTTCTTCCCTTCCATTTCCTTCCCTTTCTTTCTTTCTTTCTTTCTCTTTTTTCTTTCTTTCCTTCCTTCCTTCCTCCCTCCCTTCCTTTTAAAAAGATTTTATTTATTTGACAGAGAGAGACAGCTAGAGAGGGAACACAAGCAGGGGGAATGGAAGAGGGAGAAGCAGGCTTTCTGCTGATGCAGGGCTCTATCCCAGGACCCTGGGATCATGACCTGAGCCGAACGCAGATGCTTAATGACTGAGCCACCCAGGCGCCCCAACACCACTTCTTGATGGAAGGAGGGGCAACACGGCAAGGCAAACAGGAGATGTATAGGGAGGGGTGAGGTTCTGGCCATTTTTGAAGCCTCCTACCCTGGGCGCTAAGGGATGAAGAAAACATAAAGTTCTACATGCTTGGAGGTTGGGTTAGAAAGAGCAGAAATACATGCACCCACTTTGTGGAACACGCCTAAATACCTTACATCTTAAAATCTGATCTGCTTACCCTCTGATCTGGAGAGATTAACCCAGAAGTTATGCAGAGCATTTTGGACAAGTATTTAACCCAGCTCTCAGAATCCGGGCGTCTAGAAAAACAGACTCAGATACTTTGTCTTTCCCTGGTTCTTTTGGATTCTGAGACATTTTAAAAATAAAAGTGAACACTGCATTCAAGCAGTTGGAAGCATTCCTGGTTTCTAATCAGCCTATGGCTGCAGGGGCACTCCCTCAGAACAAACCTCATGTTCTGAGTCCTCCCACTGGTAACCAACAGTTTACAGCCTACTGCATCATAAGCACAGTATATGGGGTTGACACGATTTTTGGAGACCTTAAAAACATTTTTTTTTGAGTCATGAAAACATTTTGAATTCCAAATTGCAAAAGATACTGAAAAATCTAAATGCACATATATCATTAAAATAATTTGAAAGCAATTTCTAGATATTTTTACTTCCTTAGAATTTTCGATTAGAGATGCCCCCCAAAATCACACAGCCAACAGCAATTTAAATGACTTCTTTGTAGTCAAATAAATCCAAAAGTAAAATGATAAATATTCCTTCCAACTTTTTTCATGGCAAGAATCCAAAAAATCCAAAAAAGAGACTGAACGTACCATGGGGATGAACGACTGTGTTCGGTAGGTCTGGAGGTCCCTAATAGAAACGTCTGCTGAGGGTCTCCGGGGGGTCGTAAAACACCCCGGGGGCAGGGAGGCGACTCTACCGAGTTGGCAAGCGCCTCACATCCAGGGCTATCTACGCTTTCCGAGCGGGCAAACCCGTTAGCAGAGCCACAGAAGCCAGGGTTCCAGGGGTCCGCCCAAAACGTGTCCGAAGCCAGTCCTTCCTGGCCTTTGACCTGCTTTGGCCGAGCCCAGGTTTTCGTGGGAGACCGGCTGGACCCTGCGCGGTGCTCTGCCGGCGGGGCCGGGGGCCGGGCCACGATGACTCCCTTCTGCCGGGAACAACTGCACCGAGACTGTGGCCGGCCGCCCACCTGCCACTGCGACAGAGGGAAGAACCCGTTCCAGCAAACCGACCCGCGCCCCGTCCCCACCGGGCCGGGTACTGGTCCTGACAGCCTGGCTCCGGCCTCCACTTCCTGGGGGCGTGGCCCCGCCTCCTCTCCCCAGTAGGCCACGCCCCTCGGCGGCTCCCGTTCGCAGACGTCGCGGCGCGCTTCTCTGACGCAAAAGCGCCTTCCTCTGACGTCAGGTCCCGCCCCAGCCCCGCCCCGCGCCCGCCCTCCGCAGCTAGAGCGGCTTCGCCTGAGGCGGCGGCTGGGGCGGCAGCTGAGGCGGCTGAGGCGGTCGAGGGGGCCGAGGCGGCGGCGGCGGGGGTCGCGGTAGCCGACCCTGCGGACGGCGGCCCGCTGTCAGTCCGCTCCCGTCCCGGACCGGCGGGCGATGGTGCGGCGGAGCGCGCGGATGCGGGCGGCGCGGCGGCGTGCATGAGGGAGGATGGAGGGGCAGGACGAGGTGTCGGCGCGGGAACAGCACTTCCAGAGCCAAGTGCGGGAGACCACGGTGAGCCGGCCCGCGCCCCGCCCCTGCGGCCGTGCCGCCCGCCCCGCCCCCGTCGCCCCGCGCCCTCGGCCACGCCCCCGCCCCTCCCCCCGCCGCGCCCGGCGCCCCCC
>NW_027397160.1:1808748-1896652 GCF_003265705.2 Callorhinus ursinus | reverse complement strand
TGTGGTATATATACACAATGGAATATTATGCAGCCATCAAAAGGAATGAGATCTTGCCATTTGCAACGACGTGGATGGAACTGGAGGGTGTTATGCTGAGTGAAATAAGTCAATCAGAGAAAGACATGTATCACATGACCTCACTGATATGAGGAATTCTTAATCTCAGGAAACAAACTGAGTGTTACTGGAGTGGTTGGGGGTGGGAGGGATGGGATGGCTGGGTGATAGACTTTGGGGAGGGTATGTGCTACGGTGAGCACTGTGAATTGTGCAAGACTGTTGAATCACAGATCTGTACTTCTGAAACAAATAACGCAACATATTTTAAGAAAAAAGGAAAAGAAGAAGATAACAGGAGAGGAAGAAAAGGGGAGTATGCCAGAGGGGGAGACGAACCATGAGAGATGATGGACTCTGAAAAACAAACTGAGGGTTCTAGAGGGTAGGGGGATGGGGGGATGGGTTAGCCTGGTGATGGGTATTGAGGAGGGCACGTTTTGCATGGTGCACTGGGTGTTATGAACAAACAATGAATCATGGAACACTGCATCAAAAACTAATGATGTAATATATGGTGATTAACATAACAATAAAAAAAATTAAAAAAAAAAAGAAGTTGTGGGGGGCGGGAGGTGCCTGGGTGGCTCAGTTGGTTAAGCATCTGCCTTCGGCTCAGATCATGATCTCAGGGACCTGGGATCGAGCCCCGCGTCAGAATCCCTGCTCAGCCAGGAGCCTGCTTCTCCCTCTCCCTCTGCTGCATCCCCCTGCTTGTGCGCTCTCTCTCTCAAATGAATAAATAAAATCTTTTTAAAAATAAAAAAAATACACATCAAAAACTAATGATGTATTGGGACACCTGGGTGGCTCAGTCGTTACGCATCTGCCTTCGGTTCAGGTCATGATCCCGGGGTCCTGGGATCGAGCCCCGCATCGGGCTCCCTGCTTGGCAGGAGGCCTGCTTCTCCCTCTCCCATTCCCCCTGCTTGTGTTCCCTCTCTTGCTGTGTCTCTCTCTGTCAAATCAATAAAATCTTAAAAAAAACAAAAAAACTAATGATGTATTGTATGGTGACTAACATAATATAATAAAATTAAATTTTAAAAAATTAAAAAATAAACATACATATAGAAAATAAAATATTGATTCTCAGTGGTGAAAATAAATAAATAAATAAATAAATAAATAAGAAAAAGAAGTCAGGGGACCAAAAGGGGGGAGCTCTAACACCCTACCATTCTACATCAGCTGCAGACCCAACAGGAAGAAAAGCACCTTACAACTTGATGCTACTTTAGCTACTCCTTTACTATCCCAGCAGGAGAAAGGACAGTCTCTTGCCAAGGCAACAACAGCCCAGCCAATGAGCCCAGCCAATGAGACACTATTTGGCCAATTCTGGAGACTTAATATATTATGAGACACTTTCATTTCAAAAAACTTAATTTTTAATTTTAACATTCCTGTCTTTCTATGCACATTGAATACCAGTAACATCTGTGCAATATCCTTCCCAAAAGCTTACTGTATTATGAACTGTATTACTGTAGCATATATAAACATGACACACAGATTCTGCTAAACAAAACTTATTTCACACTAATTATATTTTGTTATGTTTGTTGTAAGGTTGACTAATTTAAGAAACATTAAGGTATATACGGTCAAATGCATAATATCAAAATCAACAGTCAAGTTATAGATTTCCTCCATCATATTCTAAATCTCTTACGTCCAGCAAGTGGACCCAGTGATCTGCTAAAACTGGAAAACTTGGAATTACCATAACCTCACTCCATACTCAGTTCACTTACATGGACTGAGATGTGTCATATACTGCCTACCTATGTGTCCCATGACGCCCTTGTCCCTCCACTTGAGTATTTCCTGAAGTCACGGCTCAAGACTGGAGATGCCACAGACAGACCAAGAGGTAAGAAAAGGCTTGTTAATCACTTAATGAGGCTCTGGAAAGATCAGGACAAGCTTCCAGAGATGATCCAAACATAGCTCGGGAATGAATGAATGTAAAGGAAATTGACCTGATTTCTTTTTTATTATTGTTATGGTTAGGGGTGTGGCTGAGGTGACAGTTGATACATGTCAGCAAGGGTTGCATGCTTTGAATCTCCTACTGGTGCCAAAGGAGGGAGAACTTGGGATTTCTTATCACTTTGCCCAGAGTTGAGGCACAGGGGGAAGAATGAGGAGGGAAGCCTGAAAACTGACTGCAAACATTAAAAAAAAAAAAAAAAAGAGTCAGATTTATTATTACAACTACCCACCGATCAGGATAGCTACAATTTTACAAGTGACCACACCAAACTTACCATCTTAGACATCTAGTTGTAATGTAAAATCTCACAGTCACTCCTGGAAGAGTTTGGCAGTTTCTTCAACAAATACTTCACATACAATTACCATATAATTCAGCAGTAGCACTCCTGGGAATTTATCCCAGAGAAATGAAAAATTATTTCCACATAAAAACCTGCATGCCACTGTAAATAGCATTATCTACAATAGCCAAATTATGGAAACAGCCCAAGTGTCCATCAACTGCTGAATGCATAAAGATGTGAGATATATATATAACGGAATATTACTCAGTCATAAAAAAGAACAAATTCTTGCCATTTGCAAGGACACGGGTGGAGCTAGAGAGTATTATGCTAAGTGAAATAAGTCAGTCAGAGAAAGACAAATACCATATGATTTCAATCATATGTGGAATTTAAGAAAGAAAACAAATGAGCAAAAGGGAAAGAAAGAGAGAGACAAACCAAGAAACAGACTCTTAACTATAGAGAACAAACTGATGATTACCAGAGGGGAAGTGGGTGGGGGGGAGGGGTTAAATAAGTGATGGGGTTTAAAGAGTGCACTTGTTGTGATGAGCACAGGGTGTTGTATGGAATTGTTGAATCACTACATTGTATACCTGAAACTAATACTACACTTTGTTAAATGCACTGGAATTAGTAAAATAAAATGAAATGGAAAAAAAGTGAGTTTGAAGGTGTTCCCGTCCTTCCATTTTTTTGAAGAGGCTGTGCATAATTAGTATTATTGTATAAGTATACACAAGGTTTTAAGTCATAATTTCAATTGTTAAAATAGATTATAGGGCTACTCAGTTTATCTAGTTCTTCTTTAACAAATTTTGATAGTTTGTCTTTCAAGTAATTGGTCCATTTCACCACTTTCTTATACCATACACAAAAATAAATACAAAATGGATGAAAGATCTAAATGTGAGACAGGAATCCAACAAAATCCTGGAGAACACAGGCAGCAACCTCTTTGACCTAGGCTGCAGCAACGTCTTGCTAGACAACATCTCCAGAGTCAAGGAAACAAAAGCAAAAATGAACTATTGGGACTTCATCAAGATAAAAAGCTTCTGCACAGTGAAGGAAACAATCAACAAAACTGAAAGGCAACCTACAGAATGGGATAAGATATTTGCAAATGACATTCAACAAAGGGTTAGTATCCAAAATATATAAAGAACTTATCAAACTCAACACCCCAAAAATGAATAATCCAATTAAAAATGGGCAGAAGACATGAACAGACATTTCTCCAAAGAAGACATACAAATGGCCAACAGATACATGAAAAGATGCTCAACCTCACTCATCATCAGGGAAATACAGATCAAAACCACAGTGAGATACCAGCTTATACCTCTCAGAATGGCTAAAATTAACAACTCAGGAAACAACAGATGTTGACAAGGATGCAGAGAAAGGGGAACCCTCTTGCACTATTGGTGGGTATGCAAGCTGGTGCAACCACTCTGGAAAACAGTATGGAGGTTCCTCAAAAAGTTAAAATACAACTACCCTATGATCCAGCAATTGCACTACTAGGTATTTACCCAAAGGATACAAAAATACTGATTCAAAGGGTCACATGCACCCCCGTGTTTATAGCAACAATATCCACATTAGCCAAAATATCAAAAGCCCAGATGTCCATCAAATGATGAATGGATAAAGATGTGAGATATATATATATATAATGGAATATTACTCAGCCATAGAAAAAGAATGAAATCTTGCCATTTGCAACCACGTGGATAGAACTAGAGTGAGATCTAGCCCCATGTCAGCCTCCACACTCAGCATGGAGTCTGCTTGAGATTCTCTCTCCCTCTCCCTTTGGCTCTCCCCCTGCTCATGCTCTCTCTCTTCTCTTTAGATTTTTTTTTAAATTTCTTTAAAAAAAGAAATGTGTTGTTCAATTTATTTTTTGAGTTTTTATTTAAAATCCAGTTAGTTTACATACAATGTAATATTAGTTTCAGGTATACAATATAATGACTCAATACTTCCATACATCACCCAGTGCACATCACATGCACTTCCTTAATCCTCATTATGTATTTCACCCATCCCCCCACCCACCTCCCCTCTGGTAACCATCACTTTGTTCTCTATAGTTAAGACTCTGTTTCTTGGTTTACCTATCTCTCTTTTTTTTCCCCATTTGCTTGTTTGTTTTGTTTCTTAAATTCCCCATGAGTGAAATCATACGGTATCTGTCTTTTCTCTGACTTATTTCACTTAGCATAATACTCCCTAGCTCCATCCATGTCACTGCAACTGTCAAGATTTCATTCTTTTTCTATGGCTGAGTAATATGTTTATATATATATACATACCACATCTTCTTTATCCATTCATCAGTTGAAGGACACTTGGGTTGTTTACATATTTTGGCTATTGTAGATAACGCTGCTATAAACATCGGGGTGCATGTGTCCCTTTGAATCAGTATTTTCGTATCCTTTGGGTAAATACCTAGTAGTGCAATTGCTGGATCATAGGGTAGTTCTATTTTTAACTTTTTGAGGAACCACAACTGGCTGCATCAGTTTGTATTCCCACCAAAAATACAAGAGGCTTCCCCTTATCTTCACATCCTCACCCAACACCTATTGTTTCCTTGTGATCTTGATTTTAGCATTTGGACAGGTGTGAGGTAATATCTCATTGTATTTTGAGTTGTATTTCCCTGATGATCAGTGATGTTGAGCATTTTTTCATGTGTCTGTTGGCCATCTGCATGTCTTTTTTGGAAAAATGTCTATTGGGGAAAATCTAAGAGCTTTTTCTCTACAGTCAGGAACAAGAATGGGATATTCACTCTCACCACTGTTATTTAACATAGTATTGGAAGCCACAACAATCAGATAACAAAAAGAAATAAAAGTCATTCAAATCAGCAAAGAAGAAGTGAAACTCACTCTTTGAAGATGACACGACACTCTCTAGAGAATATATGCAAATAATGAATCATTGAACACCACATCAAAAACTAATGATGTACTATACATGTTGGCTAATTGACCTTAGTAAAAAAAAGAAATCTTGATGGGCATTAAGGAGGGCACATGATATGATGAGCACTGGGTGTTATACGCAACTAATGAATCATTGAACAGTACATCAAAAACTAATGATGTACTATACATGTTGGCTAACTGAACTTAATAAAAAAAAAGAAATCCTGAAAGACTACCAAAAAATTGCTAGAACTGATATACAAATTCAGTAAAGTCACAGGATACAAAATCTATGTACAGAAATCTGTTGCATTTCTACACACCAATAATGAAGCAGCAGAAAGAGAAATTAAGAAAACAATCCCATTTACAATTATACCCCAGATACTAAGATACCTACAAATAAACGTAACCAAAGACGTCAAAGACCTGTACTCTAAAGATACTGATGAAAGAAATTGAAGATGACACAAAGAAATGGAAAGACATTCCATGCTCATGGATTGGAAAACAAATATTGTTAAAATGTCTATACTACTCAAAGCAATCTACATATTTAATGCAATCCCTATCAAAATACCAACAGCGTTTCTCACAGACAATCCTAAAATTTGCATGCACCACCAAAGACCCTGAATAGCCAAAGTAACATTGAAAAAGAAAAGTATTGCTGGAGGCATCATAATTCTGGTCTTCGAGTTATAGTACAACATTGTAGTGATCAAAACTGTATGGTACTGGCACAGAAGTAGACATATAGATCAATAGAGTACAACAGAAAAGCCACAAATGAACCCACAACTATATGGTCAATTAATCTTTGACAAAGCAGGCAAGACTATCGAATGGGGAAAAAGGTCGTCTCTTCAACAAATAATGTTAGAAAATAGGACAGCAACATGGACCACTTTCTTACACATACACAAAAATAATTTCAAAATGGACTAAAGACCTAAATGTGAGCCAGGCAACCATTAAAATCCTAGCGGAGAACACAGGCAGTCACCTCCTTAACATTGACCATGGCAGTTTCTTTCTAGATATATCTCCTGAGGCAAGGGAAACAAAAGTAAAAATAAACTGTTGGGATTTCATCAATATAAAAAGCTTCTTCACGGGAAAACAATCAACGAAACTAAAACGCAAGCTCTAGAACGGGAGGAGATATTTGCAAATGACATACCTGCTAAAGGGTTAATATCCAAAATATATAAAGAACTTATCAAACACAACACCCAAAAGATGAATAACTGAATTGTTTAATTCAAAAATATGTTTTTTAAAGTTATCTTTCTGTAAATGCTTTCTAATTGAATTATATTATAGTCCAAGAATATGATTTCTATACAACATGCCTGGGTGGATGGTCTGTGTGCACTTTTTTTTTTAATTTATTGCCTTAGAGTTTCAATATACATTTTTTAAATTTTATTATGTTATGTTATTCACCATACAATACATCATTAGTTTTTGATGTGGTGATCCACGATCCATTGTTTTCGTATAACATCCAGTGCTCCATGCAGTACGGGCCCTCCTTAATACCCATCACCGGGCTAACCAATGCCCCCTCCCCACTCCCCTCTAAAACCCTGTTTGTTTCTCAGAGTCCATAGCCTCTCATGGTTCATCTCTCCCTCTGATTTCTCCCCCTTCATTTTTCCCTTCTTTCCCCTAATGTCCTCCATTCTCTTCCTTATGTTCTACAAATAAGTGAAACCATATGATAATTGACTTTCTCTGCTTCACTTATTTCACTCAGCACAATCTCCTCCAGTCCCACCCCTGTTGATGTAAAGTTGGGTATTCATCCTTTCTGATGGCTGAGTAATAGTCCATTGTATATATGGACCACATCTTTATCCATTCATCTGTTGAAGGGCATCTCGGCTCTTTCCACAGTTTGGCTATTGCGGACATTGCTGCTATGAACATTGGGGTGCATATGGCCCTTCTTTTCACTACATCTGTGTCTTTGGGGTGAATACCCAGGAGTGCAATTGCTGGGCCATAGGGTAGCTCTAGTTTTAATTTTTTGAGGCACCTCCACAATGTTTTCCCAAGTGGCTGTACCAACTTGCATTCCCACCAACAGTGTAAGAGGGTTCCCCTTTCTCCACAACCTCTCCAACATTGGTTGTTTCTTTCCCTGTCCAATTTTGCCATTCTAATTGGTGTAAGGTGTATCTCAATGTGGTTTTGATTTGAATTTCCCTGATGGCTAATCATGATGAACATTTTTTCATGTGTCTATTAACCATTTGTATGTCTTCTTCAGAGAAGTGTCTTTTCATGTCTTCTGCCCATTTTTTGACTTATTTGTTTTTTGGGTGTTGAGTTTGAGAAGTTCTTTACAGATCTTGGATACCAGCCCTTTATCTGTAGTGTCATTTGCAAATATCCTCTCCCGTTCTGTGGGTTGCCTCTGTGTTGTTGACTGTTTCCTTTGCTGTGCAGAAGCTTTTTATTTTGATGAAGTCCCAAAAGTTCATTTTTGCTTTTGTTTCACTAGCCTTTGGAGATGTATCTTGAAAAAAGTTGCTGTGGCCGATGTCAAAGAGTTTACTGCCTATGTTCTCCTCTAGGATTTTGATAGATTCCTGTCTCACATTGAGGTCTTTCAACCATTTTGGGTTTATCTTTGTGTATGGTGTTAGAGAATGGTTGAGTTTCATTCTTCTGCATGTGGCTGTCCAATTTTCCCAGCACCATTTATTGAAGAGACTGTCTTTTTTCCATTGCATATTTTTTCCTGCTTTGTCGAAGATGATTTGATCATAGAGTTGAGGGTCCATATCTGGGCTCTCTATTCTGTTCCACTGGATATTACAAAGCTGTGATCACCAGGACAGCATCAAGGAAATCAAGGAAACCTGGCTTCTAGTTCCAGCTTTCTTGGGGCCCTGGGTGTGGGCTTACAAGCCCACTGCAAAGCCTCAGTCTATCAAACAGGCACATTAGTCTCCATCTCACCAGCTCCCCTCATCACTGGTTTGCTTGAATATTGAGAATATCTATAATATTCTATGAAATGAGAAACGTGTGGTGGGAGTCTGAGAGCTCAGCAGAGTGAGCTCTGGCATCGGCTACCAGCTCCGTGACAATGGGTGGACCTTTGGCTATGAAATGGGGATGGTAATAATAATTCCTACCTCATAAGAGTGCTGAAGAAACTAAATGAAATAATGTACATAGAGTGTTTAGTACCATGGCAGGTATCTGCTGAGCGCTAGATATTGGTTATTTGAGAGGAAAAGGGAAAGATCCAGAGGAAAGTGTTAGGAACAGCCCTGGAGAGTGCTTGTGAGGCTCCAAGTGCCTGATGCTCTAGGAAGACCAGGCACCTGATTAAGGCTCTCTGGAAAGTCCCTACAAAGACTGGCTCAAGGTTCGGACCATGACTGTGATTCTCTTCCTTACTGTGCCTTGTAGAGAAAGAAAATACATCTTTGCCAAAAGAGCTGACAAAATGGCAGGAAAGAAAAATGGAGAAACAACCAGAGAGAATGCATGGCCATGTACTGTGGCAGGAGTCAGGGGACGCAGCCTGGGACTGCAAAGTGGATCAGGAGTTAGAGTGTGGCCCGTGTAAGTGGAGCTGTGGTTCCTTATTTGTTTAGTATGAAGGAAAGGAATTCACTGTGACAGGGAGGAATTAAGAGCACCCAGGATGGAAGATATGCAGGACTGCAGAATTAGCACATGTGGGCAACACCAAAAAAGAATGACATAGAATTGTCATCAGTTCTCTCATGCTTCTCTCTGCACACACACTGTTGCCAGAGCACACACTGCAGGCACTACTCTAGGCACAAAATAACAGGAGCATCACAGTCTGATGAGGGAGATGTTCAAGCAAATGTTTACAAAGTAGATGTGCATGGAGAAAGCACCTAACAGGACAGAAGCCCAAATGTCATACAATGAATATATATGATTCTCACATCCAGGAAATAAATTATTTTTTTATAGGGTTAAATCAGTATACCAAGAGCTATATGGAGGGATATACTAAGTCCCAAGGGAGGTGGAGGGACAGACAGTGCCTCCGACTTGTAATGTTTGGGGGAAAGGTCTCAGAAGACCTGAGTTGCATTTTGAAGAATGAATAAAAATTCATAGGTCAGATAGAGGTCAGGACAGAACATTCTGCGACAAGGAAGACCATGTAAGGGCAGCGGAGACATGTGGAGTCTGGAAACCGTTTTCAAGCACAAGGAGCAGTGTGTAGCTGGACCCAGTGGGACCTCAGAGGCATCTGAAGGACAGACACAGGCATCTACAAAGGCTCAGAAGCGCGTTAATCCAAGTCATGGGGACCTATGGAGGGATTTCAAACAAGAGGGCAGCATAATGATCATTTTTTCTTAGAAAGATGACCCCTCAGACCTGCAAAAAAAGATGAATCATTAAGAGGACAGTGTCTCTGAAGATGGACAGACTAACTGGCCAAGAGTCCAGGGCAAGTTTGCTGACTGAAGAAAACAATCTGCTCTGGCTGGTTGAAGCAGAAAGGGAATTGCTTATGTGATACTGGGAAGCTCAAATGATTTCTGGAGGGCAGGCAGTGCCCAGCACACTGAGGGGTGAGCTCAAACAGAACACACAGCTCCTGCCACCACCCAGAGACCATGGTTCCCTCCAGTGAGTGTCAAGAAGCAGGTGGCCCACCTCCATGGCTGGCAGTGAGCAGCTAGCTCCCTAGCTCTCTGCCACCTGCTCACATCATGCCCTCAGAGCCCCAGGCCTGTAGACACCTCTGGTGGGCTCCATGGCTGTGTGCCTGAGCTAGCACCAAGGAGTCTGGAAAGCTGAATTTTCTGACCTCTGACTTGGTCTCCTGCTGTGGAAAATGGCCAAAGTATAGGAAGAGCATCCACAGGTAGGGGGCTGCACCAGGTGAAAGGTCTGAGCCCCTGAATGAAGGCAGTGTTGGTGGGGTTGGGGTTGAGGGAACATAAGGGAGGCCCCAAGCAGTGGAGTCAGCTGGACTTGATACCTCATGAGATGGCAGGAGAGGGTACAAAGGAGCAACTAGGTGACTCCTAAGTGACTAAATCAAGAGCAGACCACCCACATCTAGAAGGAGGTTTACATAGGTAAAAATTCCTGAACACATGTTTCTAGAAGCAGATGGTTTTTGTCTAGATGAGAGGCCTAATCCAAATGCCTTGCTGACAATTATGTGCCTCTATATATACAACTGGCTCTGTAAACAGCACCTCCCCAGGTGCTCCAGGGTAGGATTAGAGACAGGTGTCCCGATAAAAGTTTATTAATTACCCAAATCGTGCTGTTTATGTGTTGATGAAAAGCAATTTAAAATATACACACTTCTCGGGCGCCTGCGTGGCTCAGTTGGTTAAGCGTCTGCCTTCGGCTCAGGTCATGATCCTAGAGTCCCGGGATCGAGTCCCGCATCGGGCTCCCCGCTCAGCGGGGGGTCTGCTTCTCCCTCTGACCCTACCCCCTCTTGGGCTCTCTCTCTCTCTCTCTCTCTCAAATAAAAAAATAAAAACTTTAAAGATATATATATATACACACTTCTCTGCCTTGTCAGTGAAAGTATTCCTATAAAGTTGTACCTAATTTACTTTTGCTAATGAGTACAGCTGATCCTTACACACATTGGAGATTTTACTAAGCTGTGACTGTTGGATTCTGGAGGGCTCACTCTTTAGGGAGAGAATGTTCAGCTTTCATGCTCCAAGGTTCCACGAGCAAAAGGGAGCTTCATTCCTATCTTGGAGATTCCAAGACAACCATCAAGTTTGCTGCTTCGCTAGGATTCCCAAGACTTAATTTCAAGTTATAGTGGGGGTTCAGATTTATTACAGCAATGGGATGAGTGCAAAGCAACAGGAAGAATTTATGCTTCTGGATGGGGGGAGGGCCAGATAGACCAAGTACAAGCTTCTGAGCTCTTCCCTGTCCAGGGACACTCATGTTTTCTCTCTATGGACAAACTACAGAGACAGATGTGAAATGTCACTGCCCAGGGAAATCCATTTGAGTCTTGGGGTGTAGGGGTTTTACAGAGAAAGTCTGGTCACATAGGCACATCTGGCTCCAACTAGCCATGGTAAATGAAACTCAGGACCCCAACAATGAAATCAAGTGCAAATCATCAATCTTGATGTTTATGCAAAGTAATTCTGACAAGTTGATGTGGCATGGCCCACTGCTCCAGATGTACACAACAAAATCATCAACAGTTAGCATAAAGAACTCTCCCAGGGTCACATCCCCCAGAATTGAGCCAGTCATGATTTCAGGCTCCTGCAGATCGTGCAAAGACTGAGCAACCAGACCTGTTGTGTTGGCTGTTTCTTCACAATCCATGCGCTGACCCGGGTCAAGGCCTTTCCACAGCAGAGTGTAATAATGACTTGGTCATTCTGATTTGTTTTCTCTTTTCTTCTTTCTTTTTTGTAATCTTTTTCTCTCTGGAAACTCATAGAAATGTGTCCTAATCTGGGGTGTCATTAAATGCCACCATAGTCAAGATATTTTGTTCTGTTCTTATTTGCTGTTTATCCACCTACTGAGTTTTTTTTTTTTTTTACAACAATTGTATTTTTATATCCACTATATCTACTTGGTTCTTCTTTATAAGTTTTGTGTTGCTTTATGTTGCTATGAGCCCCTTATCTCTTGACAGATATTATTATACATACTTAGAACCTGAACTGCCTGGGACTTTATTTGCCTTCTCTACGCAGTTCTGCTCTCCAGATGCTCAGGTACTTTCCTCCCCAGCTGCTGGGGGCTGGCAGCCTTCTCTGCTCTAGCTCATGACTGTTCGCAGATGTCTTCATCAGCTCAGGCTGACATAACAGAGTACCAGACCGGCTGGCTGAAAAAGGCAGGAATTTATTTTCTCACAGTCCTAGGGGATGGAAGTCTGAGATGCGGGGCGGTGGGGGGGGGGGCAGCACTGTGGGGTTTTGGTGATAGCTCTCTTCCTGGCTTGCAAATGGCCACAGCTTGCACTGTGTCCTGGCATGGATGAGGGGAGGGAGGGAGGGGAGGGGGCTCTCTGGTGTCTCTTCTTACCATAGCACTAACCCCATCTCACATCCCCAACCCTCCTCTAGGTGCTTTCATTGAGTGGAAAGTCCATGCAGTACTGAAAATGGCTTGAGAGGCCAGGAAAAGGAGACTGGCCTGGCCTTTTACTGCAACTGGGGTGAGCCAGGGGGAGAGTTCCTGCTGCGGGGCTTTCTTGGTTTGAATCTCCCACCTGCCAAAGGAGGGAGCACCTCACTTTCTCACCAGCTCACACATACATGGGACAGAAGGAAAGAGGGAGATAAGGCTGGGATGCTGTCAGCAGTGCAACCTCAAAAACTGAGTCAAGACTCTTAATTACAAAATCTTCCATCAACCTGGCAAGTTTCAGCCACATTCATGTAAATAATGCTCCCTCCACTACCCACCCTGAGGAGGTCACTCCCCTCAGAGCTGTGGCCGTGTGACCTGCTCTCAGGGACTCAGCCCTCAGTGCCCTTCCTTCAAGTCCTGCCCTTCTCACCATGTCCAGGCACGTCTTCCCCTCTCCCACAGCAGGGTCTGGAGCACCCCGATGTCAGTGAGAGGTGCTGGTTACAAGCAAGAGAAACTCACTCTGACCACCAAAGCAAATGGGGATTTATTGAGGGATGAGGGAAAGACAGACACCTGGGAAGACAGAGTCCAGGCTGCTTCGGGAATTGGGGGTGCCACCTTCATGTCCTCTTGCTGCTACCTTTGGTCCCTGGGTGTGTCTGCTCAAGATCTGAGTTCCAGGAAGAAAGAGACTGGTTGGTCCAGCATAGGTAGTATGCCTGCTCCTTAATCCGATGACCCCGGGGGCTGGGGTCCTCATACAGGCCCACCCCGGCCTACGAAGGAGAAAAGGGTGGGGAAATTCTTACAACCAACGTTGCAGGTATTATCCTCCGGAAGGGTGTGTGAGGGAAGTGAGGTTCAGAGCAGCCAAGTAAAATGCCCAAGGTCACACAAGGAAGTGGTGATGTATTATTCCTTTTATAGATTGCTGTATCAATTTGCTGATATTTTGTTGAGTATTTTTCTGTCTATGTTCGTGAGGGATCCTGGTTTGCAATTTTCTTTTCTTGTAATATCCTTGTCGAGTTTGGCATCAGTGTTATCCCGGGCTCATAAAATGACATGATAAGTATTCCTTCTTCTACTTTCTAAAAGATTTTGTGTAATATTGACTTTAATTATTCCTTAGGTTTTTGACAGAATTTACCAAATGAAGCCAGTTAGGCCTGGAGTTTTCTGAGTGGGAAAGTTATAAATTCAATTTGTTTCTTGTAATTTTGAAATAATCACAAACTTAGAGAAAATTTAGACATACATTTGTGAGAAAGTTGCATCACTCCTGAAGATTCTGGCATGTATTTCCCACAAACAAGGACTTTTTCCCACACAACTGCTGCACATCCGTGAAAATCAGGGAGTTGTCATGGATGTAGAGTTGACACCTAATCTTCTGGCTGTCCCTGAGTCTCATCTATCATCCCAGTAACACCCTGCGGAGTGACAAGGACCCTCTGGATCCCTGCTGCACGGCGTGTCTCGTCTCCGGTTCCTGGGGACTTTCCAAGACCACAGGCCAGCTGTTTGTGGAACATGGAAGGTCCCTCATCTGGATCCTCCAATATGTCCTCCTGAGTAGATTAAGATCATGTGTCTTTGGCAAACATCCTGAGTTGATGCTGTTCCTGTGTCCTAGCAGGAGACACACAGGTTCTCCTCGTACCACTGACGATCACCCAATGAAGCTGGGGTCTCCCGGGGTCTCCACCATGATGATACTCTTCCTCCTCTGAAATTACTAAGCATTTTGTGGGGAGGTACTTTCCAACTATATAAATATCCCCTTCCTCATAGAATTTTCAAGGTAATCACTTAGGTACTTATATCTGTATGCTTTTACGACTTCCTATTTTATTCAGTGAGTTACAGTCTGTTATCTCACTGTTTATCTTGACATTCAAACTATCTTAGACTTGACCAATAGGAGGCCCTCCACGCTGGCTCCTGTGTCTTTATGACTTGCCTCCAGTCTGTGAGCCCCTCCTTGCTTTTTTGGCACAAGATGTTCCAGGCCTCACCTTGTAATTTCCCTAACATGGCCCTGGAATCAGCCACTTCTCCAGGGAGCTCTGGTTCCTTCGGTAGAAGCCAAGATCTGGGCTCATTGTTATTGGGTGTTATAGATAGGTACTTTCTATCTACTATCTATCATCTATCTATCTATCATCATCATCTATTATTTATTATAATACCTTATTATACCTTATGTATCAATATACCTTGGTACTGCTTTCTAGCTTCATACTGTTGTGGGCAGAGAATACAGAGTGTGAGGCTCACTTTTCTGCAGAATCATGTCCCAGAATTCCAGTTTCTGTCTCCCCAGGTGCTGGAGCTCACTGCTTATCATCTGCTTCTGATCAGCTGCATTCTGCCCAACTTCTCAGCCCAAGGAAACAGTGGGCACTTTGAGGGGAAGCAGCAGGAAGTCACACTCACTGAAGTCTTGGGATTCAGGCCCCTCAATTATTTGTTTCTTAGTTTAAAGCATTTTTATTTAAACTCTTAACAAGCCAAGGATAACAGAGGACCAAATGAGGGAATTTATAGTTTGACAGTTGATGCTGGTTCATTCAGAGGAAAGTCGGCCACTTACAGGCACAGGTTTAGAAAATTTTCCCAGGCCTTGAGATTCAAACATTTGCCCTTTTTGTGTGGAGAGGAGCCAGGTAGCTAACATACTGTTAAGTCCTGTCTTTGTTTCCTTCAGATGCCTCCTTCTATCTCTATTCCTTGGCTCCACTACAGGCAGGTCCTGCATCCCTTATGCCTGGGTCACTTTCTTTTTTTTTTTTTAAGATTAATTTATTTATTTGGTAGAGAGCATGCACATGCATGCACGAATGAGGGGAGGGGCAGAGGCAGAGAATCCTCAAGCAGACTCCCTGATGAGCACAGAGCCAGACTCAGGCCTTGATCCTGAGTGATCCTGTGAGATCATGACCTGAGCCAAAATCACCAGTTGGACACTGAACCGACCGTTGGACGCTAAACTGATGCTGAAAGCACCCCGCCTGGGTCACTTTCTAACCAAAAACTCCAGGCTGGGTAGCTGTACCACGCACTTAAGGTCAAAATAATACAAACTTACGTCAACATACACAGAGAAAGGCAAGAAGAGGAACACTCCCAACTCAATATCTGAGGCTCACATAACCTTGATACAAGAGCTTGACAAAAGCATTAGCACCAAAAACCTTAAGACAACCTAAGAATAAACCTAACCAAAGAGGTAAAAGATCTGTACTCTAGAAACTACAGAACACTTATGAAAGAAATTGAGGAAGACACAAAGAGATGGAAAAACATTCCATGCTCATGTATTGGAAGAATAAATATTGTTAAAATGTCTATGCTGCCCAAAGCAATCTACACATTCAATGCAACCCCTATCAAAATACCATCAACATTTTTCACAGAGCTAGAACAAACAATCCTAAAATTTGTATGGAACCAGAAAAGACCCCGAACAGACAAGGGAATGTTGAAAAAGAAAACCAAAACTGGGGGCATCACAATGCCTGACTTCAAGCTATATTACAAAGCTGTGATCATCAAGAAAGCATGGTATTGGCACAAAAACAGAGACATAGCTCAATGGAACAGAATAGAGAGCCCAGAAATGGACCCTCAACTCTATGGTCAACTAATCTTTGACAAAGCAGGAAAGAATATTCAATGGAAAAAAGACAGTCTCTTCAATAAAATGGTGCTGGGAAAACTGGACGGCCACATGCAGAAGAATGAAACTAGACCAGTCTCTTACCCCATACACAAAGATAAACTCAAAATGGATGAAAGACCTCAATATGAGACAGGAATCCTAGAGGAGAAGACAGGCAGCAACCTCTTCGACTCTGGACATAGCAACTCCTTGCAACACATCTCTAAAGGCAAGGGAAACAAAAGCAAAAATGAACTACTGGGACTTCATCGAGATGAAAAGCTTCTTCACAGCAAAGGAAACAATCAACAAAACTAAAAGGCAACCCACAGAATGGGAGAAGATACTTGCAAATGACATTACAGATAAAGGGCTGGTATCCAAGATCTATAATGAACTTCTCAAACTCAACACCCAAAAAACAAATAATCCAGTCAAGAAATGAACAGACACTTCTCCAAAGAAGACATACAAATGGCTAACAGACACATGAAAAAATGCTCAATATCACTCGGCATCAGGGATATACAAATCAAAACCACAGTAAGATACCATCTTACAACAGTTAGAATGGCTAAAATTAACAAGACAGGGAACAACAAATGTTAGTGAGGATGTGGAGAAATGGGAATCCTCCTACACTGTTGGTGGGAATGAAAGCTGGTACATCCACTCTGGAAAACAGTATGGAGGTTCCTCAAGACGTTAAACATAGAGCTACCCGACAACCCAGCAATTGCCCTACTAGGTATTTACCCCAAAGATACAAATGTAGTAAAAAGAAGGGGCACATGCACCCCAGTGTTCGTAGCAACAATGTCCACAATAGCCAAACTGTGGAAGGAGCCCAGATGTCCTTCAACAGATGAATGGATAAAGAAGATGTGGTCCGTATATACAATGGAATATTACTCAGCCACCAGAAAAGATGAATATCTACCATTTACATAGACATGGATGGAACTAAAGGGTATTATGCTAGGTGAAATAAGTCAATCAGAGAAGAAAAACAATTATCTTATGGTTTCACTCATAAGGAATAGCATGGAGGACAATAGGGGAAGGGAGGGAAAACTACAGGGGAAGAAAGAGAGGGAAACAAACCATATGAGACTCCTGACTCTGGAAAACAGACAGTTGCAGAAGGAGGTTGGGTGGGGAAAAGGGTAACCTGGTGATGGGCATTAAGGAGGGCATGTGATGTGATGAGCACTGGGTGTTATACGCAACGAATGAATCACTGAACATTATATGAAAAACTAATGATGTACTATTTGTTGGCTAATTGAATTTAAATAAAAAATAAAATGCAGATGATAAAAAATAAAAAGGAAATGAAAGTCAAGTCTATAATTGCTAAACAAAACAAAAAATGTAAAGTGCTATCAAAATATCAAACAATATTAAAGGGTAGTACAATGTGATCAAACAGACTCATTCTAGAAAAGCAAGATTCATTTAGCATTCAAAAATCTACTTAAGTAATTAACCATACCTACAGAACATATCATCATTTCAGTGGAGGCAGAAATATCATTGTATAAACTTAAAAATCCATTCATGATAAAAAGGAAAAACTTTTGGCAAACTATGAATAGAAAGACATTTACTTAATCTGTTAATATGTCTTCAAAACACTTACACCAAACATCATGCTTAATGTTAAAATCTTAAAATCTTTCTCCTTGAGATTGGGAGCAAGATACAAAAGGCTGCTCACACCATCCCCGTTCAACGTTGTGCTGGAGATGCCACCCAGGCAATAAGGCAAGAAAGAGAAAGGTAACAGGACTGGAAAGGGGTAGATAAAGCTGTCGTTAGTTATTGATTACATCATATGAACACTAAAAAATATCCAAAGAAGTCTATGAGCAACTACTATGATTAATAATCAAAGTTACTAAACACAATTTTGTGTACAAAATCAACTGTATTTCTAAACAATAGCAACAAACAATTGGAAGATGAATTATTAAATGATGCCATTTATAATTGCTTCAAAAATACCAAACACTTAGGAAAAAACCTAATGAAATATATACCAAAAAAAATAAAAATCTGGGGGCACCTGGGTGGCTCAGTTGGTTAAGCAACTGCCTTCGGCTCAGGTCATGATCCTGGAGTTCCGGGATCGAGTCCCACATCGGGCTCCCTGTCAGCAGAGAGTCTGCTTCTCCCTCTGACCTTCCCCTCTCTCATGCTCTCTCTCTCTCTCTCTCATTCTCTCTCTCAAATAAATAAATAAAATCTTTAAAAAAAATAAAAAAAATTAAAAAAAAATAAAAATCTGGGGCACCTGGGTGGCTCAGTTGGTTAAACAACTGCCTTCGGCTCAGGTCATGATCTCAGGGTCCTGGGATCGAGCAACGCATCAGGCTCCCTGCTCAGCGGGAAGCCTGCTTCTCCCACTCCCACTCCCCCTGCTTGTGTTCCCTCTCTCACTGTCTCTCTCTCTGTCAAATAAACAAAATCTTTAAAAAAAAATCTAAAAATCTAAGTGTTTGGGGTGCCTGGGTGGCTCAGTCAGTTAAGCTCCCAACTCTTGACTTCAGCTCAGGTCATGATCTCAGGGTGGTGAGATCAAGCTCTAAGTGGGGCTCTCTGCTCAGTGAGGAGTCTGCTTAAGATTTTCTCTCTCCCTCTCCCTCTGCCCCTCCCTCCACTCTCATGACCTCCCTTTCTAGAAAATAGATAGATAGATAGATAATGTAAAATATTGAGAGACTTAAAGAAGACCCAAATAAAGAGAGATATGCCTCATCCATGAATTAGAAGACTCTATTATAAAATGTGAATTCTTCCCCCAAATTATCTGTAGAATCTAAGCAATCCCATTCAAAATTACAGCAGGTTTTGTGGAAGTCAACAAGTTCATTAAAAAATTTACATAAAAAAAATTTACATGGACATGCAAGACTAAAATAGCAAATACAATCTCAAAGAAGAAGGAAGATTTACTTTGCCAGATATTAAGACTTACTAATAAAAAGCTATATTAACTCGGACAGTATGAGCATAAGAATAAACAAATAGATCAACGAAACAGAATAGTGTTCAGTGAGTACAACCACTTTAGAAAATGATTTCGCAGAATCAGGTAAAACTGATCATATGCAGAGTCTACCACCCTTAAGTCCTCCCTTTCCTAGGCATGTAACTATGGCAGGTGGAATGATTGTACCCCAAAGATGGCTACCTAATCCCCAGAATCTGTGCATATGTTGTGCTACATGCAAGAGAATTAAGGTTACCTTATCAGTTGACCTTGAAATAAGGAAATTATCTGGATTTATTCAAGTGGCCCCAATCTAATGAGATGAGTCCATGGAGAAGGCAGGCAGAAAAGTCTGTGAGGAGGACTGGGCTCACATTGCTGGCACTGAAGATGGAGGAAGGAGCCACAAACCAAGGCATATGATTGGCCTCTAGAAGCTGGGAATGGGGGTGCCTGGGTGGTGCAGTCAGTTAAGTGTCTGACTCTTGGTTTTGGCTCAGGTCATGAACTCAGGGTCATGAGATTAAGCCCCGAGTCCAGCTCCACACTCAGCACAGAGTCTGCTTTGGATTCTCTTTCCCTCTCCCTCTGCCCTTCCTGCCCATGCTTGCTTTCTCTCTCTCAAATAAATAGATAAATCTTAAAAGAAGAAGAAGCTGAGAATGACCCCCAACTCATAACCAGCAAGAAAATGGAGACCTTGGCACTACAACTTGTTGAATCCTGCCAACAAGCTGAATGAACAGGAAACAACTTCTCCCCTAGAGCCTCCAGAAAGAAATGCAGCCCTGCTAACACCTTCAGTTTAGCCTGATGGCACCTGTATTAAACTTCTGACTCCTTACAGAACTCAAAGAGAATAAATTTGTGTTTTAAGCCACCAAGTGATTTGTTACAACAGTGATTGAAAATTAATTCAGCAGAGCAAACAAAAAACAAGACATGTTCAACTACAGTCCATCCCTTGGCTCCTGAGTGTGCATGCATGTGTGCATGCGTGTATATACGCACACACACCCTTTCCCTAACTGATAATTCAAAAAATGACTGCACTTACCATAATGCAACAATCCTTCTTTCAATCATAAAAGTACTCCTCCTCTTCCCTTGGAAGATGGCTCAGGACTGGATCCAAGTAGATCATACTGCAACAAGCTGAAGACCTGGAGGTGCTGTCCACGCATCATGGAAGATGAAAATGTTGAGTTTCATGATCTTGCAACCTCTAGGTGCCACGGATTTAACAGTTACCCAGATACCTAACCTAATCAAGGAGGAAAATAAAACAATCAGAATAAAAACTCTTTCAGAAAAGGCAACATAAATCCAGTCATCAGTGTTCTGAATAACACATCATGCCCCTCTGGGTAGGCAGGAAGTGAGGTCCTGATCAATGGACAGCTTGGCTGGCTGGGCTCCACCTGCATGGAAGATTTGATTTCTGTTCCCTCTGTTCTCTGTGGCCTTGCCTCAGAGGGGTGCTGGGAAGGGTTATAGCCTGGGGACAACATTCTGAGGGTGGAGGTAACCATCCTGGAGGGGACTAAACAGTAAGAGGCTCCTGAGGCAGGTCACCCTCCGCTGATACCATCTCAAACACCATTTTGATGCCAACTGATTTATTTCCTGCCATGACAATTGCCCCTGTCTCTATGACTTTAGTCAGTGGCTTCTGGCCCAGCCTCCTCTCTGCCTCCAAGCAGTGGGAACAAAGAACTGAGGTATCCAGGCAGCCCCAACCATTCCCAGAAGCCTGCTCAGGCCCCAGGCCACAACCACACCCAGATTTATGGCAGATGCAGAGGTGCCGAGAGGCAGGTCAGAACCTTCATCAGCAGCAGGCATAGCAAGAGGGGCTCAGGGTCCAGGATCCCCCTGACCCTCCAGGCTATCACATCCCAGCTTCCAGAATACTACAGTTTGATGGCCCCTCCCTAACTCTGCCATAGGGCAAATAATTCAGCTTTTGCAATTCAAGAAGGTCGACAATTGCTGAATTTTAAGTGGCCCTGGTCCCTGGCCACAGGCAGAGTGCATCTCTTTTTTTTTTTTAAAGATTTTATTTATTTATTCATGAGAGACAGAGAGAGAGAGAGAGGCAGAGGGAGAAGCAGGCTCCCAAGGAGCAGGCAGCCCGATGCGGGACTCGATCCCAGGGCCCCAGGATCATGACCTGAGCCGAAGGCAGAAGCTCAACCATCTGAGCCACCCAGGCGCCCCAGAGTGCATCTCTTAAATCTCAGGATACTTTTCCAGCTGACAGCCTTCTGCCCTCAAATCAACAGGTCTGAAACCGAATGTATCAGTCTTATACTGCCTCACTGATGGCCTCAATAAAGAGCCAACACACCCTAAAAACGTTGGCTCCTCCACCAAGAGTGCTAGGCCCCAAGACCCAGCGCCCTTGCTGAATAATGAACATAGCATGTCCAATCATAAACTGAAACACACATCCTGGTTCTTTTAGGAAGCCTATCTACACCCCTTATCTAATTAATTATTACTAAGTTTTCCTTGTTATAAAGTCCAAAGAAAGGGGCCCAGTTTGATATACACAATATCTACCTCATCTGTTTTTTAAAAATAGGCAGAGAAAAACACTGGAGGACACCACAGACAGGGAAGTTAGGCAACACCATTTGAACTCAGGTGGTTCTAGGAATAAAGATGCCGCTGAATCAGAAGCGTAAGTTTTACAAGTCTTTTTTGAGGAAAGATTGTAAAGGACTTAGAGACCCCTTTTCGGCACTCCTCGCATTAGAGAGAAAGAGGCTGTCATGTACCAATTCCCGGACCTGCTGAGGGATCGGCAGACAGAGGGATCGGCAGGCAGAGGGATCGGCAGGTGAAGGCCATGAAACACATTCCCAGATTTTGCAGGAATTGGCCTTTCTCTCACCTGGAAGAAAGGGAAGGAGACAGAGAGAGCAAGAGAGAGAAACCGGGGAAGAAGAGCCAGTGTCTGTGGCATCACCGTGACTTTCTGACTTGTTTGGGGGTCTCCAGCTATGGCTGTGGAGGGGCTGCACTGGCACTGCTGGTCCTGGGGGGCGGGGCATGAGAGCCCTTTCCTGCCAACTTCATCTCCTCAGCCCACTGGCTAAACACCTCCCACTGCAGTTCAGAGTTGGCCGAGGTGGTTTTGGGAAACCTGAGCGCTATTTTGAAGTCTGCAACAGCCTGGCTGCAAGGTGCTCTCAAGACTGGGACTCAGTGTTTCTGCCTCTGGTGCGAGCCAAGCTACTCATGCTGTTTGACAAAGTCCAAGTATGAGGGACAATCCTGAAAAATCAGGAGACTCCACAGCTGGCTCCTGCTACTTCCTTTCATTTTATTTGCGGCAATCTTTATAATCAATTCTGGGGTTTCATGATAAAATGATTTATAAATTTAGTTATGCCTATGCAAGCAATCATAATGAAACTGATTCCAAAAAGGCCCACGAAGGGCCAAGAAGTAAAAATACCCAATGTCCTCCGATCTGTAAGGGAGCTGTTGGATCCAGGCCCAGTAAAAATTCCTATTGAGTTTCCTCAGGCACCTCTGAAACATTAGGATTCTAGGAAAGAGAAATCTCATGACATTCCACAGCACAGGAACCTCCCTATGTTGTATACAAAATAGGAGGCCACCTTTGGTATGCCCCTCGAGGCAAGCCCCTGGTGTAGGATAACTTCCTTGCCCCTACTCCTCCCATTCCCTATACTGGAGTTGATAATGAGGACAAAAACAAATGGTATAAGATTAAAGGAAAAAAAGGGTGCAGGCATCATCTGACAGCCTCTGGGAAAGGAGTGATCCTCCGTGGTGTCTATGGAGCAAGGACAGGAGACATATAGAAATGGAATAAGTACTTTGATAAGATAGGGTGCACCCATTGTAAGCTGCCTTTGGAGAAAGAATAAACTTTAGATAACGTTTAAGCAGGAGTAAAAGAATGAAAAACAAGAAAACACTAATGAATAAAGAGAGTCCCTCCAAGGCTATCGGGAGGGAGATGCTTGCAACCTGATCCTGTGTCTGTGTCTCCCCACTTGCCTTTGCCGTCCCTTCCTTCAAGGTCCCTTCCTTCAAGGACCCTTCCCCCGCTGGAGCTGGACTCGGGCATGCCTCCAGTACTCTAATCAACTTGATAAAAAGCAGAGTAGGAGTCTGATGCTGCTATGAAAATACTGAGATGCCTATTATGCTTTCTGAAGACTCTAGAGTCACTAATGTATTTTATTACTTTTTAAAAGTGTCCTTTATTATTTTCCATTTTATGGTCAGTTAAAGAAAATAAAAGCACTTCTTGTTCTCATCCCTATGCCAAAGTGAGTAGTTGAAGGTCCTAAAACAGGGGCCCTGGGATGACCTAAACATCAAGGAAGCTCAGCCCTGGGAGCTTCCCGGGAGAACATCTCACCTGTCACCCCTGAGCCCAGGAAGCCGGGAGGCATTTCCATTACTTGCATAATACCTGGCCCACAAAAACATCGGAAGCATCACACACACACACACACACACACGCACACGCACACGCACACGCACACGCACACACGCAGCCAATAGGATGAAGTATAAAGGCTTCAGGGCACAGACATACTCACCCACAGAGGCCTTGGCTTCAGGGGTCTAATGTCAGCCAGTGGCCACCGATGATCTGGAATAGACCATTCCGGCAGGCTCCTCTGGTCGCAGCATGGGGTCCCGGCGGCCCGGCGGGTGGGTCCCTCTGTCTGCATGGACCGCAGGTTGCAAGGGGCTCTTCGGTCCCCGAGTTTGCGCCCCTGCAACGTGTCTCTCCTTGGAGACCTCCCTTTCCAGAGAGCGCGTTCCCGGGCGCTGACGCCGCGCGTCGAGGGAGTCCGTTTGGGGTCCGGCTTTATTTCGCAAAGGACCCGCGGAGGGGAAGCGCGGCTCGTGGGGACGAGGACTTCTCCCGACTCCTCCCGGGGGCTCGTTCGCGGACACGAGCGCTTTCCACTTGGGCTGTGTCGCGCTGACTCGCCACCTGCGTGTATCGCACACACCTGCAGATGAGGAAACGGGCGTTTGTCTGCACACAGGACCCCCGGAGGAAAATTGGCTAATCGTGCGCCGCGGGCCTCGTGCTGTGAGGCGGACGCCCCTCGCCCCCACCCCCGCCCCTAGCGCTCGGGTTCTGGAGAAACCGGTCGGGACCGACCTGTCCGGGTGTGGCGAGCCGAACCGGCAGGCAGCCCCCCGGGCGGGGGCGCCCCTTCCCAGGCACTGGGCGGCTACGCCCTGGGCCCGCGCCCCTTTGTGCGGCCGCAGACGGGCACCATGCTGTCCACCGCGGACAGGTATGCGGTGAAGAAGAGGAAAAAGCCGGTGCGAAGGAGGTACTGGGGTGCAGGGGCGCGGGCTGCGCGGGGCCGCGGGTGTGGGGTGGGAGTCCCGTGTCCGCGGCACCCAAGCTCTTCCCGCCGCCGGAGCTCCGCGGAATCCAACGCCGAGGGTACCGGCCTGGGGAGGATGGAATGCAATGCCAAGATAACCCCGGTCCCACCCCGGAAATCTCTCTGGGGGCCTTGCTCAGGCCTGGGGGATCGGGATGCTAATGGCAATGGCTGTCTGAGAAGGGCGCGCGGGGGTCTCCCGGGTCCACAGTCCCGGGATCGGGGAGCACGCGCGGGCCGGGGTAGGGGTCTCGAGTCACAGAGGGGTGCTGGAAGGGAAAGACCTTGCGTGGTCCCTCACCCCCATTTACAGACGGGATGCCGAGGCCCCGCGGGGTTGAGGACCCCCAGGCCGCCCCTGACCACTCTGATCCCGGGCAGGGTCCCTTTCACGTTCCTAAGACCTGGCGCAAGAGATCTGTGTGTCCCCTCGGGCTCAGCCGACGTTCCTGAGGACAACAAATCAGAAGTCCTGTAGAGAGGACGCTCCTTGGGCAGAGTCCTTGGGCCAGATATCTAAGGGTCTTCGCGTGGCCGGGAGCGGCTGGGGAGGGGCCCGGGGGCTGCAGGACACCTGGCAGCAAGGGCGGCGGAGACGCTCCCATCCCCCCACGCCCCACCCCGCCGCAGACCCAGGTTGGCGTCAACCGGTCTTCAGAGCGCTTCCCCAGGGACGCGGAGACCCGGGAGCCTGGCGGCACAACCCCCAGGGGCGCAGGGTTCCCGGCGCATGGGGGCGGGTTTGTGAGAAATTTCCAAAACCTCTCGAAAAATCAATTATAATTCCATGTCATTTAAAAATACATAAAATACCATGATGGAAGCCATCATGAATGCGCAAAAGGGCAAATAGCCCATGATACCATTTATATGAAATGTCCAGAATAGGTAACCCAGAAAGTAGGTCCGTAGTGGCAAGGGAGAGAGAGAGAGGAGGAATGACTGCTAATGGGTTAGGGGATTCCCTTGGGGTGATGAAAAAGTTCTGGAACCAGATAGTGATGATGCTTATACAACATCCTGAGTGTACTTAATGCCACTGAATGGTACACTTTAAAAATGGTTAAAATGGTAAAATTTATTGTGTGTGTATTTTACCACAATAATACATAAAAACCATGACACTTCTCAGTAGGGATACATAGGTATCCCAGAACTAAGCTCATCAGAAGTTATTTTTACAGGGCAGTGAAACCAGTCATCATTGGTTAAATGAAAAAGATGTTTAAAATGGGGTGGGGGGTCTCTAAGAGTATTACATATACTATACATTTTATTTTAAGTGAGAACACCAACATATACCAATTTGCCAGTCTTGTTCTGCTGATTCAAATCCAAGTGTCGGTGGCATCACTCTGCTCTACAAACCTTAAGGCTCTGTTTCAAAGCAGTTTATGAAGATTTGACAAATGAATCCACCCAAAGTCCTTTGAAGTTAGTTACATCCTGCAGCGCCCTAATTTTTACAAATGTAAAATGAAATTGTCCACATTTCTACATAGTACAGTGACGGGGACACACACACTGACATCGTTAGCAAACTACACAAAGCTGGCACAAGGTTCTACACCATGGCATCTATGTGTTTTCACTGATCCTCAGACAACCTAGGAGGTAGAGATTTCTGTTACCATCCCCTCTTAGGGCTGAGACACCCAGGCTGCGTGGGTGGTGAGGCGGCTACCCACCTTACCTGCCGCCTCACTTAGACCCGGCCCCTCCCTGTGGCTTGTTGAAAGAGGCTGGGATCCTGCTAGAGAAGACCAGGGCAGACCTCGTGGGACAGGGTCACCTTGTGAGCAGGCTCCAAGAAGCCTTGGGAGGGGGGGTGCTGAGTTATTGAGCCCCCTCCTCACTCACCTGGCTGGCTGGTCCCCCCAGTTTGGGCCATTATGAATAAAGTGCTATAAATAGTCCTTTGCAGACATGTTTTCATTTCATTCCAGTAAGTACCTAGGAATGGAATTGCTAGGTCATGTTTAACATTTTGAGAAACTGAAAGTTTTCCAGTGACTGAGGGTTCCAGTTACTCCAAATCCCCTCCAACACTTGGTGTTGTCACTCTTGAATTTTAACCATTTTAATATATGTGTACAAGTAATTTATTTTAATTTGCATTTTCTGATGATTTAGGTTCCTGTGATCTCATATGCTTTTTGGCCATTATTATATTTTCTTTAGTGAAGTATCTATTCAAATTGTTTACCCATTCTGATTGGTTAGTAAAAGTCCTTCATGTATTCTGGATACAATTCCATTTTCAGCTACATGTACTGCAGATATTTTTTCCCATTCTGTGACTTGCCTTTTCGCTTTCTTAATTTTGTTGAAGTCCAGTTTATCAATCTTTTTTGTTATGGTTAGTGCTTTTGGTGACCCATCTAAGAAATCTTGGCATATTGCAGGGTCATAAAGATTTTCTCCTTTTAATGCCTGTAGGATCTATAACTATCTCCCTTCTTTCCTTACTGTTGGTAATTTGCATTTTCTTTTTGAGGGGAATTGATTACTCTAGCTAGAAGACTATCAGTTTCATTGATATTTTCAGTTTTGGGTTTCATTTATTTCCTCCATTTTCTGTTTCATTGTTCTGCTTTCACTTGATTATTTCCCTCCTTCTACATGCTTTGGGCTTAGCTTACTCCTGTGTTTCTATCTTCTTAAGGAGGAAACTCAGATCATTTACTGTAAAATTTTCTCCTTTACTTACATAAGGTTATAATCTTCCCTCTACACAATCCTTTCTGTACCCCACAAATTTTGGCATTTTGTCCTTCATTACCATTTAGATATTTTATTTCCCTTGTGATTTCTTCTTTGGTCCATGAATTATTTTAAAATGTGTTAATTTTCACATATTTGAGGATTTTTCAGATATCTTTTTTTTTGTTACTGATTCCTAAATATCACTGTGGTCTGAGAATGTACTCTGTATGATTTCAATCTATTTAAATGTATTGCGTTATTTTATGGCCCAGCATATGGTCTCCCTTGGTGAATTTCTACATGTGCATGAAAAGAATCATTATTCTGCAATTGTTGGGTATAGTGTTTTATAAATGTCAATCATTTATAAAACCCAAGTTAGAGGATAGGGTTCATGTCTTGTACATACTTAAAAATTTTCTAACAATCTGTCCTATTAGTTACTGAGAGAAGAGTGCAGAGGTCCCCAACTCTAGTTCTGGATTTGTCTATTTCTCCTTGCAATTATGTCAGTTCTTGCTTCAACATATTTTGAAACTCTGTTATTAAATGCATATGATAGTTAATATTTTTCAACATCTTTGATATTATGAAAATATCTCTCTATATCTTTGAGTCTTCTCTGTCTGATAATATAACCACTCAGCCCCTCCAGCTTTCTTATGTCTAATGTGTACATAGTGTGTCTTTTTCAACCCTTTTACTTTAAACTATCTGTGTCTTTACCTTTAAATTGTGTTTCTTCCAGACACCATATATTCAGGTTTTGTTTTTTGGGCCAGTCTGATAGGCTCTGCTTGTTTACGTTTTTGTAATTATCAGTATGGTTGAGTTTAAGTCTGCCATCTTGCTGTTTTCTTTTTGTTCCATCTGTTGTTATTTTTCCTCTTTTCCTTCCTTCCATTGGATTTAATTCTTTTTTAGTATTTCATGTATCTCCTTTTGTGGCTTATTAGCTATACTTGTTTTATTTTTTCAGTGGTTGCCATAAGGCTTACAATGCACATCTTAACTTATTACTATCTACTTTCAAATATTAAACTATTTCATGGAAAACTTAAGCACCTCACAACAATATAATTCACCTGCCCTTCCCATCCTTTGTGCTGTTGTTTTCACAAATTTTACTTCTATCTATGTTGCGAACCCCATGATGTAACACTGCTATTTTTATTTATGCAATTATCATTTAAATAAATTAAAATCATTAAGTTTTTAGTGTCTATTGTTCATTCATTCATGGAGATCCATATTTCTATCTAGTATCATTTTTCTTCCGCTCGAAGAAACTTCTTTAATATTTTTGTAGCTCAGATCTTCGGGAGCCACATTGAGTTTTTGTTTGTTTGAAAATGTCTTTACTTTGCCCTCATTTTTATGTTTGTGTGTATGTGTTAATTTTTTTTTAATGTATTATTTGTTTCAGGGGTACAGGTCTATGATTCAACAGTCTTACATAATTCACAGTGCTCACCATAGCATATACCCTCCCCAATGTCCCATCACCCAGCCACCCCATCCCTCCCACCACCCTCCACTCCACCAACCCTCAGTTTCTTTCCTGAGACTAAGTCTCTTATGGTTTGTCTCCTGCCGGAGTCCAGCTCCAGCGGGGGAAGGGTCCTTGAAGGAAAGGACTGCCTCAGGGAGTGAGGAGACATGGACACAGGATCAGGTTGCAAGCATCTCCCTCCCCATAGCCTCGGAGGGACCTTTTTTATTCATTAGGGTGTTTCCTTGTTTTTCCATTCTTCCATGTGATCTTTTTTACATTTTATCGCAATCATTTCGGATTTAGAAAACAGTGTGACCTATGAAGGTTATCTACTTTCTCCAAAGGCAGCTTACAATGGGTGCACCCTATCTTATCAAAGTACTTATTCCATTTTTATCTCTTGTCCTTGCTCCATAGACACCACGGAGGATCACTCCTTTCCCAGAGGCTGTCAGATGATGCCTGCACCCTTTTTTCCTTTAATCTTAATACCATTTGTTTTTGTCCTCATTATCAACTCCAGTATAGGGAATGGGAGGAGTAGGGGCAAGGAAGTTATCCTACACCAGGGGCTTGCCTCGAGGGGCATACCAAAGGTGGCCTCCTATTTTGTATACAACATAGGGAGGTTCCTGTGCTGTGGAATGTCATGAGATTTCTCTTTCCTAGAATCCTAATGTTTCAGAGGTGCCTGAGGAAACTCAATAGGAATTTTTACTGGGCCTGGATCCAACAGCTCCCTTACAGATCGGAGGACATTGGGTATTTTTACTTCTTGGCCCTTCGTGGGCCTTTTTGGAATCAGTTTCATTATGATTGCTTGCATAGGCATAACTAAATTTATAAATCATTTTATCATGAAACCCCAGAATTGATTATAAAGATTGCCGCAAATAAAATGAAAGGAAGTAGCAGGAGCCAGCTGTGGAGTCTCCTGATTTTTCAGGATTGTCCCTCATACTTGGACTTTGTCAAACAGCATGAGTAGCTTGGCTCGTGCCAGTTTCCCTCTCTGGTTTCATCTTGTTTCACTTCTCCCTCCCTTCCCCTATGATCCTCCGTCTTGTTTCTCAAATTCCATGTATCACTGAGATTATATGATAATTATATTTCTCTGATTGACCTGTTTTGCTTAGCATAATAGCCTCTAGTTCCATCCACGTCATTGCAAATGGCAAGATTTCATTTTTTGACGGCTGCATAATATTCCATTGTGTATATATACCACATCTTCTTTATCCATTCATCTGTTGATGGACACCTAGGCTCTTTATATAGTTTGGCTATTGTGGACATTGCTGCTATAAACATTGGGGTGCATGTGCCCCTTCAGATCACTACATTTGTATCTTTGGGTAAATACCCAGTAGTGCAATTGCTGGGTTGTAGGGTAGCTCTATTTTCAATTTTTCGAGGAATCTTCATACTGTTTTCCAGAGTGGCTGCACCAGCTTGCATTCCCACCAACAGCGTAGGAGGGTTCCCTTTTCTCCGCAGCCTCTCCAACATCTGTCATTTCGTGCCTTGTTAATTTTAGCCATTCCGACTGGTGTGAGGTGGTATCTCATTGAGCTTTTGATTTGGATTTCCCTGATGCCGAAATCTGATGTGTCATTTGCAAATATCTTTTCCCATTCTGTCAGTTGTCTTTTGATTTTGTGGACTGTTTCCTTTGCTGGGCAAAAGCTTGTTATCTTGATGAAGTCCCCATAGTTCATTTTTGCCCCTGCTTCCCTTGCCTTCGGTGATGTTTCTAGGAAGAAGTTGCTGCAGCTGAGGTCAAAGAGGTTGCTGCCTGTGTTCTCCTCAAGGATTTTGATGGATTCCTGTCTCACATTGAGGTCTTTCATCCATTTTGAGTCTATTTTTGAGTGTGATGTAAGAAAATGGTCCAGTTTCATTCTTCTGCATGTGGCTGTCCAATTTTCCCAACACCGTTTGTTGAAGAGACTTTTTTCCACTGGACATTCTTTCCTGCTTTGTCGAAGATTGACCATAGAGTTGAGGGTCCATTTCTGGGCTCTCGATTCTGTTCCATTGATCTATGTGTCTGTTTTTGTGCCAGTACCATACTGTTTTGATGATGACAGCTTTGTAATAGAGCTTGAAGTCCGGAATTGTGATTCCACCAGCTTTGCTTTTCTTTTTCAACATTCCCCTGGAGATTCGGTTTATCAGTCTTTTTATTCTTTCAAAGAACCAGCTCCTGGTTTCGTTGATCTGTTCTACTCTTCTTTTGGTTTCTATTTCATTGATTTCTGCTTTGATCTTGATTATTTCTCTTCTCTTGCTGGGGTTAGGCTTTATTTGCTGTTCTTTCTCCAGCTCCTTTAGGTGTAGGGTTATGTTCTGTATTTGAGACCTTTCTCGTTTCTTGAGAAAGGCTTGTATCGCTATATACTTCCCTCTTAGCTGCATCCCAAAGAGTTTGAACTGTTGTGTTTTCATTTTCATTTGTTTCCATGAATTTTTTAATTCTTTAATTTCCTGGTTGACCCATTCATTCTTTAGTAGGATGCTCTTTAGCCTCCATGTATTTGAGTTCTTTCTGACTTTCTTCTTGTGATTGAGTTCTAGTTTCAAAGCATTGTGGTCCAAAAATATGCAAGGAATGATCCCAATCTTTTGGTACCAGTTGAGACCTGATTTGTGACCCAGGATGTGATCTATTCTGGAGAATGGTCCATGTGCACTAGAGAAGAATGTGTATTCTGTTGCTTTGGGATAGAATGTTAATATATCTGTGAAGTCCATTTGGTGCAGTGTGTCATTTAAAGCCTTTATTTCCCTGTTGATCTTTCACTTAGATGATCTGTCCATTTCAGTGAGGGGGGTGTTAAAGTCCCCTACTATTATTGTATTTTTGTTGATGTGTTTCTTTGATTTTGTTATTAATTGGCTTATGTAATTGGCTGCTCCCATGTTGGCATAGAATTTAAAATTGTTAGATCTTCTTGTTGGATAGACCCTTTAAGTATGATGTAGTGTCCTTCCTCATCTCTTATTATAGTCTTTGGTTTAAAATCTCATTTGTCTGATATAAGGATTGCCAACCCAGCTTTCTTTTGATGTCCATTACCATGGTAAATTGTTTTCCACCCTCTCACTTTAAACCTGGAGATGTCTTTGGGTGTAAAATGAGTCTCTTGCAGACAGCATATCGATGGGTCTTGTTTTTTTATCCAATCTGATAGCCTGTGTCTTTTGATTGGGGCATTTAGCCCATTTACATCAGGGTAACTATTGAAAGATATGAATTTAGTGCCACTGTATTGCCTGTAAGGTGACTGTTACTATATATTGTCTGTGTTCCTTTCTGGTCTATGCTGCTTTTAGGCTCTCTCTTTGCTTAGAGGACCCCTTTCAATATTTCTTGTAGGGCTGGTTTGGTGTTCACAAATTCTTTTAGGTTTTTTTTTGTCCTGGAAGTTTTTTTTATCTCTCCTTCTGTTTTCAATGACAGCCTAGCTGGATATGGAAGTCTTGGCTGCATATTTGCTCATTTAGTGCTCTGAATATATCATGCCAGTCCTTTCTGGCCTGCCAGGTCTCTGTGGATAGGTCTGCGGCCAATCTAACGTTTCTACCATTGTAGGTTACAGACCTCTTGTCCTGAGCTGCTTCCGGGATTTTCTCTTTGTCTCTGAGACTTGTGAGTTTTACTATTAGATGTTGGGGTGTTGACCTATTTTTATTGATTTTGAGAGGGGTTCTCTGTGCCTCCTGGATTTTGATGCCTGTTTCCTTCCCCACATTAGGGAAGTTCTCTGTTATAATTTGCTCCAATATACCTTCTGCCCTTCTTTCTTCTTCTACTTGGATCCCGATTATTCTAATGTTGTTTCACTTTATGGTATCACTTATCTCTCGAATTCTCTCCTCGTGATCCAGTAGCTGTTTATCTTTTTCTCAGCTTCTTTATTCTCCATCATTTGTTCTTCTATATCACTAATTCTCTCTTCTGCCTCATTTATCCTAGCAGTTAGAGCCTCCATTTTTTATTGCACCTCATTAATAGCCTTTTTGATTTCGACTTGGTTAGATTTTAGTTCTTTTATTTCTCCAGAAAGGGATTCTCTAGTATCTTCTATGCTTTTTTCAAGCCCAGCTACTATCTTTATAATCATAATTCTGAACTCTAGTTCCGACATCTTACTAATGTCTGTATTGATTAGGTCCCTGGAAGTCAGTACTGCCTCTTGTTCTTTTTTTTGAGGTGAGTTTTTCTGTCTTGTCATTTTGTCCAGAGGAGAATAGAAGAATGAGAGAACAAAATGCTAAAAAAATTCTAAAAGGGTAACAATGACCCCAGAAAAATATACACTGAACAAATCAGAAGACACCCAAAACCAGGGGGGAAAGAAAGGGGGGGGGAAAAAAGAGTATGATCAGGCTGGTGAAAATAACAGAGCCACACACTAGATTTTGTGTGTATTTTGGTCTGTTAGAAGAAATTGCCTCCCAAAATTTTAAAGAAAGAAAAAAAAATATATATGTATATATACAAAAATAAGGGTAAATATGATCAAGGGATGGAATATGACTGTAAAGATGAAAATTTTAAAAAGATTTTAAAAAAGGAATTGATGGGGTGCCTGGGTGGCTCAGTCATTAAGCATCTGCCTTTGGCTCAGTCATGATCCCAGGGTCCTGGCATCAAGCCCCGCATAGGGCACCCTTCTCTACAGGAAGCCTGCTTCTCCCTCTCCCACTCCCCCTGCTTGTGTTCCCTCTCTCTCTGTGTCTCTCTCTGTCAAATAAATAAATAAAATCTTTTAAAAATAAATAAATAAATAAGGAATTGATAAGAAGTTGGTTGAAAAGAGAATGTGATCAGGCGGGAGACTAGGACAATATCATACACTAGATTTAGGGTATATTTAGGTCTCTTAGAAGAAACTGTATCCCAAAATTTTAAAGAAAGAAAAACTTACATATATATACAAAAAATAAGGTTAACTACAATGAAGAGATAGAATATGACTGTAAAAATGAAAAATTAAAAAAGATTTTTAAAAAGAAATTGATAAGATTTAGGTTAAAAAAAAGAAAGAAGAAAAATTCAACTAAAAATAGAAAAAAAATAAAATTTAAAAAATTAACTTTGAAAGACTAAAGCATCATGGTAAAAAAAAGCCATGAATTCTATGTGCTGTATTCCCCTAGCGCTGGGGTTTTGCCATTCTCATTAATCAGTACACTGGGTCTTGACTGGATGTTCTTGCTGATCTGGGGGAGGGGCCTGTTGCCTTGGTTCCCAAATGTCTTTGCTGGAGGCGGAATTGCCCCACCCTTGCCAGTCCGGGGTAAGTAATCTGCTTGGGTTTGCTCAGTAGCTTCTGTTCCCTGAAAGCTTTCCGTACACTTTTGGAGGATGAGAGTGAAAATGGAGGTCTCCCAATCGCCGGTCCTGAAGGAGCTGAGAAGTCGGGCCCCACTCCTCAGTGAGCGCTCAGAGAAAAGCAGTCAATACTCCCGTCTCCCTGGCCTCAGGCCACACTCCGTGCTCACCGAGCCTGTGACTGAGCATTTCTATCTCTGACACATGACCCCATTTGGAGTCTTCAATCCTAGCAGATTCTTGGAGTGTGCTCCCGCGCCACTTCTCCTAGGGGAGGAAGGGGAGTCTCCCCGCATCTGCCACTTGTTGGGTCCCTGGTAGAAGAGCAGTGGCCCGACTGTGCCACAGATCACGGTTTATGGCAACCCCAAGCTGAGAGCCCACTCCTCGGCTCTGTCTTTGCAGCTGGCTTCCCCACTATACCTGGGAGCTCTGCCGCACTCAGGCACACCTGGTCTTTCTGTGACCCTGAGGGTCCTGAGACCACACTGTCCCAGTGAGGGTTCCACCCCCTGCTTAGCCAGTGGAGCAGACTTCTAAAGAAGTTCCAATTTTGGAGCGCCTGGGTGGCTCAGTTGGTTAAGCGACTGCCTTTGGCTCAGGTCATGATCCTGGAGTTTCAGGATCAAGTCCCGCATCGGGCTCCCTGCTCAGCAGGGAGTCTGCTTCTCCCTCTGACCCTCCCCCCTCTCATGTGCTCTCTCTCTCTCTCTTTCTCTCTCTCAAATAAATAAATAAAATCTTTAAAAAAAAAAAAAGTCCAATTTTGTGCTCCCCTGCTCTATCACTTGCTGGTAGTGGCTGACGGAGGCTCCCTCCCCCCCAGTCTGTCTTCCCGTATATCACCTCATATTCACTTCTCTGCAAGTTCCACCTTCCAGAAAGTGGTCGCTTTTCTGTTCAGAGAGTTGCTGCTATTCTTTTCCTTGATCTCCTGTTGAGTTTGTAGGTGTTCTGAATGGTTTCATAACCATCTAGCTGAATTCCTAGGACCAGAGGAAATTTAGGTCTCCTATTCTTCCACCATCTTGCTCCTCCTCCTTTGCCCTCATTTTTGAAGAATCTTTTCTCCAGATATGGAATTCTGGATTAACAGCTTCTTTCTTTTGATGCCTTAAAGATGTCGTGCCATTGTGCTTTGGCTTGCATTTTTTCTGATGAGAAGTTGGCATTCATTCTTTTTATTCACCTGTATGAAATGGGTCTTTTCTCTGGCTGTCTCCATCTTTGGTTTTTAGCAATGTAATTATGATGTACCTTGGTCTGGGGTGTGTGTGGGTGTGCGTGTGCAGAGAAAGAAGGAGAGCATATATACAGAAGTATGTTAATATATGTTTGTGTGTGTGTGTAGGCTCAATTCTTAATGAACTATAATTTCCTAAATGGAATTTCAGCCTTTTTGGTGTTAATTGTGGTATGGAGATTTCTTAATTTAAAAAGTACGTATGGATGCAAATATGTCAGGCTACCAGAGAGTGGGAGGGGATGGCCAGCCTCCAGGCCCTGGTGCTTTCAGGACCACCAGATCTAACATGTGCACAGTATGAAGTGGCCTCGTCTCTACCCAGGGCGCACTGGCCAGGAGGGTAATGAGGGCAGAACCCCAGTGCGGCTTCATGGTTGGGCAGAACGTGAAACTGTACAACAAGCGTTTCTGCCTCCAAACACCAGGAATTGAGGCCGAATAGTGTCTGGCACAGCACTGGGGACCCACGGGAGTTACAAGTGAAAGTGAAGAGGAAGGTAGAGAATAATTGCTTCTCTCTCTCTGTCAAGTCCTAAACCACAGCCTCCAGAGGGAGCCAAGTCCAACCCTTCTAAACGGCACCGGGACCGCCTGAATCAAGAGCTGAGCAAACTGACCAACTTGCTGCCCTTCCCTGAGGATGTGCGGGCCCGCCTTGACAAGCTCTCCATCCTCAGGCTGAGTGTGGGCTATCTAAAGGTGAAGAGCTACTTCGCAGGTAAGTGGCAGCTATGGTTCCAAAACAAGCTATGAGAGGCGGCTGTGCACACGTGCACTTGGAGTTTACCTGCTGTCCAGGCAAAAGCTGCATTACAGTATGTGGGTCTTGGGCAGAGGAAGAAGGCACTATGCTCAGTACAGGTGCAGGAGGGGAACCAGAACACAGGTGCATCAGTTCATACCCAACGTGATGTACAAACCTGGGCCCTGCACCATCTCTCAGGCTCTCCATGGAAGGAGATGGGCACGGGTCCCAGCCTGGCTATGTTTCACATGAGGCTCACAGATTAGCATGTGCAGAAGTCCCTAGCTGATGGCCTGACTTCTTTCCTTCCATTGCTTTGTCATTTCTTGTGATAAACCAAGTGTCCCTCCACCTTGCAGAGCTTTGGCTCAGAACAAAGCACTCATTTTTCTAAAACTAAGACATGAACTGGGATATTTCTTATCATCTTCTGGAGCCCTTATTCTTCTAAACTTCTTTACCATGTGATAGGCACAGTCTGCTCTTCTGTGTCCTTCCTGCTAATGATTCACTGTGTCATTGCTGAAAGATGGTTCTAACCCATTCCTGCAAGTGGAACTTGTACTCAGTAACTTGGGCGATGCACCTGAGCACAGGTGAGCTTGTGGCCTCCTGTTTCCCCTGGAGGAGGAGGACGTATCCCCCATAACTGATAAGCTGCAGTGCAGTGAGACAGACAGAGGAACACTTTGGGCCTGAACAACATGTTACAAATTGTCATAGCAGCTCAGAAAAGAAACTCAAAAATCAGATGGGTCCAGTCAACCTTGAAAATACCCTGGGAATTATGAAATTGCCCAAAACGCAGTGATAACTGCAAAGAAGCCACAGCTATGTAGTCAGGTACAACAGTGCTGTGGCCTGTCCACGTGGTGGTCAAGCACATCTGAGGTGGTGGCCAGGAGCTGGGTCAGAGGGTTGGGGAGGACTGCTGAACGTGTACAACATTTTCTTTTGGGGGTATTGACAGTATTTTGGACCCAGAGAGAGGTGGCAGTCGTACCACATTGTGAATGTGCTCAATGCCACTAAACTGCTCAGTTTAAAATGGTTCATTTTAGGCTACAGGAATCCCACGGGGGCTGGGATCCTTCGGAGGAAGAGGCAGGGCCCCTTTGCAACCCTCTCAGCACTCGAAGGCCCTGAATGGCTCCTCTGCTTGCTTCTGCCATCTGCCTCCAGGTGGCCTGCCCAGGGCTGGGCCAGGGACTTTTCTCCTCCAGAGAAAAAACCACTGGCCTGGTTCGGGCCAATGAGCACAGGGGCTTGTCCTCACCCACTCAGCTGTGCTGCAGGCCACTGACGGTGGTGGAGACCTCAGACCCTCTGCCCGAGGTCTGATTTCTCCCCAGGGTGGCCCAAAGGAAAGAGGCACACGTGTGCCTTCGTGCGTTGTGACCTGCTTTCACATGGAAACACTTGATCCTCAGCCGTCCAAGCTCCGAGCTGTGGGTTTCTGTCCTGTCGCTCCCGTTACTTCCGTGCACTCCTCCTCTGGGTCTCTCCTCTGAACGGATGAATGACTTCCAACGCTGTTTCTTGTATAGACAGGAGTAGGGAGAGTCTGGGTGACGGACACAGCCACCTCAAGAGCCAGCCTGGGGAAAACGGTCCCCACTCCTGCTGGACCCTCAAGAAGGCAGAAGGCTGGGCCACAGCATCCACCCCGAAAGCTTTGTTCAAGACACGCTGCTGTGTCCGTAGGATCCTAGCCTCCCCAAACCACAGAATCCAAGGGCCCAGCTTCCTCCTGACATGGCCTGAGACGGGGGCTGGGGCCTTCCTTCCCCACTGTGGATGGACTTTAAAGCCTGCTTTTTAGGGCTCGGTCGGGTCTTCCTCCCCTGCCCCCAACTCTGGAGCTCTCATGGCCCTGCCCTCCCATTTGTGTCCCCTGCCTGATCTCCACCACTCCCCATGTCCCCTGCCCTGCTCTCCTCCCGCTCTGAGCTAACCCTTGGCCCCTTCATGACACCCTCGGCAGCTCTGGCCATCTAGCTTCGAAGTGTGTGACTCTGTGACCCTCTTTATTTTCCTTGCAAGGTGCCTGAAAGAGCAGGTGCCAGTTTGTCTTTATCATTTAGTGTCCAGTCAGTGGAGGAGAGAGACCAAACCCTGAGGACTTGGCACCTATTTAACCCCCATCTGCCTTTCAGGGGCTGCACCAGGCAAGGCAGGGAGTCCAACAGGCAGACAACAAGGCAAAGGGCTGCATGGGTGGGCGCAACCGCTTGTCCCAAGGCCAGCAGCTGATGGCTACCCTGGGTTACATTCTGTCCTCTGTGTTGGTCAGGGGTCAGGTGGGCTCCATGCAGGCACATTGGGTGGCAGGCGCCCAGTGCGGTGTGAAACACAGTCAGGCAGCTGCCTCTACTCCTAGGAGCCCACAGCACCCGCCCCAGGTGGACTGAGGGGGAGACAGTTGCCTGCACACATCCCCAGGGGAGAGGGCAGCTGAAGACCAGCTTCCACCCTTTCTCCAGAAATCTCCATGTTCTAAACAAGGACATATTTTTTTAAATGACTGGCTAAAGTTAAAATTAAAGATTTGAGTAGAAATCCACACTTTTCTTTGGAAAATGCTTCTTAACCTCAACTAGAGGTTAAGAACCAACAAGACCCATAATGGTTTTTTTAAGCTCAAGGCAATGAGATGAATGTGTCCAGTCTGTCCCTGTAACCCTTACCACCTGTCTTAGTCAGGGACAAGTCTGCAGCCCCTTTATGGAGTGACTGCCTGTCCAAACCCAGTAGGGACATGTCCCAGAGAGTTCACCTGCCCCAACACTGAGGGTGCTTGCTCTTCCAGAGAATGTTCACCAGGCAGAAGGCCGGGTGGCCACCAGGGCCTGGACCTCAGTGTTCTGCAGTTAGAAAAGCACTAGTCTCACCAGGGAGCTGCAGTGATGCCAAGAGAGGCTCTGTAGAGACCAGGGGGCTGCAGAGGAGCCATCTGCTCTGATGGGGTGGGGGTGAGATTTTCCTCCACCCACTAACCACACACCCCCATTACACTGCCCATTATCACTCCTCCTACCACCACCTTCCCCAAAGTATCTGGGAGCTGGACATGCAAACAGAGGCTCCTGGGAAAAGGGTGTGTGTGAACAAAGCCTCCTGCATGTTCCTGTTGCACCCCCTTCCCAGCGCAAGGGGAGCTCTACCACCTGGACCTTTGCCTCTTCTGAGATACTGTTAAGAAATCACTGAACCAAAAGAGGTATAGTTGACCTAAAAGTCTAAAGTTGGTCCAAATGGGCTTTGAATCAATATGCTTAACTCTGAGCATATTCTTCAGCACATTCTGATTTTGTTTCTTCTGACCATGTTGTATCAATCCCAACCCTTCTTGGCTACCTTCATGCCATTTCCCTATGCATCCACTGGAAGGTTGGTAAACAGGGTAGATATGTCCAACTGCTTCTGGGGAGCATTTCTCTGCCCCCGCCCACTTCCACAGTCAACAGGACAGGTGCCATGTTTCAAAAGTTTCATAACTAAACTGTTAGCCCATATTCAGCCACTGTATGCTCCTCAAATCTGGCTACCCTGTTTCCCTTTCTTTTCTTTCTTTCTCTGTGACTCAACATTATATAATTTTCATATTATGTAATTTATTCTCAATAAGAAAGAACTGCTGTCTATTGAGCATCCTCTATGAGCCAGGCTTTTTGCCCAGGTATCTCATCTGAGTCTGTGAGGCATTGTCATTTATCCCCCCATGCAGATAGCAAAGTGAGGCTCAGAGAAGTGAAGGGTTCCAAAGGTGGCATGGCAGTAGGAGAGAGCCAGGGATGAACCTGCTCCCACAGCACTGGGCAGAGCCTCTTTTGCCATGTGAAATGAGGTAGTTTGAAGCCACAAACTTGAGCTAGAGGAGACTGGGTGGCCCATCACTTGGGTCTTAGGCTGGGGCCCACTGCAGAGTAAGCAGATGAGAGATTATGCTGGAGACATGGGGGAAAAGCACATTGCCACATGTCCCAAAGAGACCACTGGCTGAATGAGAACCCACTGCTCACACTCCTCTGGGAACTTGGGGGATGTCCTGGCTGGGGCTGCTCTACCTGGTGGACAAGCACGTTAGCCCTCAACATGCAGGGAGGTGCAAACCTGAGAAGATGTGGAGCATATCTGTGGGTGGTGCAGAACTAGAGGTGTGTGGGCATTCTGGATCCCTGCTAGCCTGGGCCTGGCCCAAATGCCTTGCTCTGCAGAGAAGAATGTCTTGTTTGTAGGATAACTCAGTGTGGGGCTGCTCTTGGGTTGAATTCCTTCCTCACACCAGCCCCTTTCCCATACCTTTATCCTCCACAGACAACCAGCCACATCTCCAGAACCAGCTGACCCAGGGCCACTCTGGTGGTCCTGGGCCAGAGCACAGAGGTAAGATTGCCCTGGTTTCCACAGAGTTCTGCAATAACAAAAAAGGGTGTTTGTTTTAGGCTTACTAAGAAGTAAAATGACTCCCAGACCTCTATGTACAAATGGTTCTCCTCTGATTTCAAGCAGACTTGGCTTCTCACAGCTACTCTGTCATTGATGTTAGCTTGAACAAGCATGAGCAGCTCCAGTAGCCCCTGGGTTTCTTTCCAGGAATTGAGACCAGATCACTTAATGGGAAATTTTGTGGCCGTAAAATGGTTTCCGTAAACAAGAGCTATGCCAAAGAGGATCGTTAAACATTTGTTTTCAATAATGCTTTCTCCTCCTCAGCCACCCTAAGGGACAGCATTGAAGACTGCCCAGCTGACCCACCCATGAATCCAGGAGGAAGTGAGCATACCTCTCCACAGGTCAATCTACAACTGTTTCCTGAAGGGGACTTGCTTCTTCAGGTACTGTATGATATTTTCCATCTCTATTCCCTGTCAGTGGTTATGATTATAACAGAATCAGACCTCAGAGTTTTCCAGAAAACATTTTGTTTCAACTCTTGTTGAATTTATCTTTAATTATCGTGTCAAGTTTCTGGTTGAGTAGAGTATTCTATATCTATTTTCCCCATTTTTTTGGACAATTCTGTAACCATAGTGCCATGGGGGTGAGAGTCACACATGGGAAGAGTCAGAAACCCTGAATGTCAGTCCCTGATGGCCACCTGCTAGTCAAGTAGCAGCCACCTCTCCCCACAAGGGTGATGTTGATTTCCCCTAGCTGCCTCAGGGTTGTGAGACTCAAGGGGAAGGATGTATATGCAAATCATACTATAAGCCATCAAACCCAAGAAGTGAAACAAATGTACAAAGGAAAAATATATTTTCTGTATATGGAAATATTAGCAATATTAGCATACCATATTTCATTGTTACTACTTTTGAGCATTTAAAAACTTTCTTTCTCTGGAATTTTCTATTTAAATATAATATATTGCTGGTACCTTAGCAAGGAATCCAGGTTCTGGGTTCCACAGACAGTCCAGGAAGAACATGCATAACCACTGGGTGATTGGCCATAGAAGCTGGTGGATCTCTTCTTCAGGAAAGAGGGGATGGCATGAAAGATTGTTGCATCTTTTATTTGTATAGTAAGGGTTCATTTACCTGTTGAGATAAATCATTAGACTCTTCTCAGAGTAACTTAAAAGTTAGTCTGTTGTCTCCCCCCACCCTCAAGCTGAAAGAACTACATTTTTAATGCTTCAGATCTTTTTTTAGACTTCAAAAGAGACCCGCTACAAATATTAGCGTATGTTATATCTAGATACATGACTGTTGGTTAGTTTGATCTCTTTACTTTTTAGTGAGTTTGAACTGTTTTGTACTTTTATCCTTAAGATAGAAATTTTAACACAAAGCATCTCTTATAATTTCAAATGTTTGTTTAGCTAAAAATGATCAAAATTCTGAATTAGTCAGTGTTCTCCAGAGAAATAAACCCAGTAGGTTGTGTGTGTGTGTGTGTAGAGAGAGAGAGAGAGATTTTAAGGAATTGGCTCATGTGATTGTGGGGCCTGACAAATATGAAACCTGTAGGGCAGGCTAGAAGCCTCTATACTCAGGAAAAAATTGATGTTGCAGTCTTGAGTCCAAAGACTGAATGCAAAATTATTTCTCCCTGGGGGATCCTCAGGGTTTTTTTTCTCTTAAGTCCTTCAACTGATTGGATGTAGCCCACCCATGTTATGGAAAGTAATCTGCTTTACTCAAAGTCCACTGATTTAGATGTTATTCACATTTAAAAATAAATGGCTTTGGGGTGCCTGGGTGGCTCAGTTGGTGAAGCCTCCAACTCGGTTTCAGCTCATCATGATCTCGTGGTCATGAGATCAAGCCCCGCTTCAAGCTCCATGCTGAGTGTAGAGTCTGCTTCAGATTCTCTCTCCCTCTCTCTCCCCCTCTGCTCCTCCCCCTGCTCACTCATGCTCTCTCTCTCTAAAATAAATAAAGAAAATTGTTTTTAAAAAATATTTAAAAATAAATGCCTTCAGAGAAACATCTAGACTAGTATTTGAACCAATCTCTCACCACAGCCTAGCCAAATTGACACGTAAAGCTAACTGTCACAACTTTATGTTTAGTTGCATTTTAAATGGATATCTGTAAAGATTAATTTTAGTTGCTAAGGAAAAAAATAAACTTCTTTCAATTGATAAAGAACTATTAACCTTAAAAATAAACCTGTCAGTTATTTTACCAACAAAAGCAAGTCTGTTTGGAAATAGAGAATTAAAATTTGAGACAAGCACACTAGGGCAAAACCATAGGCAAGTCCAGAGAACAAACAACAAGAATGCTCTCTTATAGAGGAAAGGGGGAGTTGGGAGGGCTCTTATCAACAAAAAGTCCATTGGAGTAAACTGGGAGCAGTGTAATAGCTTCTCATTGGTTGAGCTGTGACTGTCTCATTGGCTGGGCTTTGATGGCCTCTCATTGGCTGGGCTGTGACAGCCTCTCATTGGCTGGGCTATTGCTAGGGGGATAAGAAGAGCTTCTTTTTCCTGCTGGAATAGTAAAGTAGCTAAAGTGGTATAGACTTGTCTCTTCCTGTTGGGGTCTGCAGTTGATGATGAGTAGCAGGGTGTGAGAGCTCCGACCTCTGGCCCCCCTACTCCATTTTATTTTTTTTTAAGGGAATACTAATTATTTTTTATTTTTTATTTTTTAAATTTTATTATGTTATGTTATTCACCATACAATACATCATTAGTTTTTGATGTGGTGATCCACGATCCATTGTTTTCGTATAACATCCAGTGCTCCATGCAGTACGGGCCCTCCTTAATACCCATCACCGGGCTAACCAATTCCCCCTCCCCACTCCCCTCTAAAACCCTGTTTGTTTCTCAGAGTCCATAGCCTCTCATGGTTCATCTCTCCCTCCAATTCCCCCCCTCTTCATTTTTCCTTTCCTTCTCCTAATGTCCTCCATGCTATTCCTTATGTTCCACAAATAAGTGAAACCGTATGATAATTGACTTTCTCTGCTTCACTTATTTCACTTAGCACAATCTCCTCCAGTCCCACCCCTGTTGATGTAAAAGTTGAGTATTCATCCTTTCTGATGGCTGAGTAATAGTCCATTGTATATATGGACCACATCTTCTTTATCCATTCATCTGTTGAAGGGCATCTCGGCTCTTTCCACAGTTTGGCTATTGCGGACATTGCTGCTATGAACCCTGGGGTGCATATGGCCCTTCTTTTCACTACATCTGTGTCTTTGGGGTGAATACCCAGGAGTGCAATTGCTGGGCCATAGGGTAGCTCTAGTTTTAATTTTTTGAGGCACCTCCACAATGTTTTCCCAAGTGGCTGTACCAACTTGCATTCCCACCAACAGTGTAAGAGGGTTCCCCTTTCTCCACAACCTCTCCAACATTGGTTGTTTCTTTCCCTGTCCAATTTTGCCATTCTAATTGGTGTAAGGTGTATCTCAATGTGGTTTTGATTTGAATTTCCCTGATGGCTAATCATGATGAACATTTTCTCATGTGTCTGTTCGCCATTTGTATGTCTTCTTCAGAGAAGTGTCTTTTCATGTCTTCTGTCCATTTTTTAACTTGATTATTTGTTTTTTGGGTGTTGAGTTTGAGAAGTTCTTTACAGATCTTGGATACCAGCCCTTTATCTGTAGTGTCATTTGCAAATATCTTCTCCCATTCTGTGGGTTGCCTCTTTGTTTTGTTGACTGTTTGCTATGCAGAAGCTTTTTATTTTGATGAAGTCCCAAAAGTTCATTTTTGCTTTTGTTTCACTAGCCTTTGGAGATGTATCTTGAAAAATGTTGCTGTGGCCGATGTCAAAGAGTTTACTGCCTATGTTCTCTAGGATTTTGATGGATTCCTGTCTCACATAGAGGTCTTTCATCCATTTTGGGTTTATCTTTGTGTATGGTGTTAGAGAATGGTCGAGTTTCATTCTTCTGCATGTGGCTGTCCAATTTTCCCAGCACCATTTATTGAAGAGACTGTCTTTTTCCCATTGCATATTTTTTCCTGCTTTGTCGAAGATGATTTGACCATAGAGTTGAGGGTGCATATCTCGGTTCTCTATTCTGTTCCATTGATCTATGTCTGTTTTGTGCCAGTACCATGCTGTCTGGGTAATCACAGCTTTGTAATATAGCTTGAAATCGGGCAACGTGATGCCCCCCGCTTTGTTTTTCTTTTTCAACATTTCCTTGGCGATTCGGGGTCTTTTCTCGTTCCATACAAATTTTAGGATTGTTTGCTCCAGCACTTTGAAAAATGTCATTGGAATTTTGATTGGGATAGCATTGAAGGTATAGATTGATCTAGGTAGCATAGACATTTTAACAATGTTTATTCTTCTGCTCCATGAGCATGGAATGTTTTTCCATCTTTTTGTGTCTTCTTCAATTTCTTTCATGAGTGTTCTGTAGTTCCTAGAGTATAGATCCTTTACCTCTTTGGTTAGATTTATTCCGAGGTATCTTATGGTTTTTGGTGCTATTGTAAATGGAATTGTTTCTCTAATTTCTCTTTCTACAGTTGCATTGTTAGTGTACAAGAAAGCAACTGATTTCTGCGCATTGATTTTGTATCCTGCCACATTACTGAATTGCTGTATGAGTTCTAGTAATTTGGGGGTGGAGTCTTTTGGGTTTTCCACATAAAGTATCATGTCATCTGTGAAAAGAGAAAGTTTGACTTCTTCTTTGCCAATTTGAATACGTTTTATTTCTTTTTGTTGTCTGATTGCTGTTGCTAGGACTTCTAGTACTATGTTGAACAATAGTGGCAAGAGTGGGCATCCTTGACGTGTTCCTGATCTTAAGGGAAAGGCTCTCAGCTTTTCCCCATTGAGGATGATATTCGCTGTGGGTTTTTCATAGATGGATTTTATGAACTTGAGGAATGTTCCCTCTATCCCTGTACTCTGAAGAGTTTTAATCAGGAAAGGATGTTGTATTTTGTCAAATGCTTTTTCTGCATCAATTGAGAGGACCATATGATTCTTCTCTCCCATCTTCTTAATGTGTTCTATCACATTGATTGATTTGCAAATGTTGAACCACCCTTGCATTCCGGGGATAAATCCCACTTGGTCGAGGTAGATGATCCTTTTAATGTATTGTTGGATCCTATTAGCTAGGATTTTGTTGAGGATTTTGGAATCCATATTCATCAGGGACATCGGTCTGAAATTCTCCTTTTTGATGGGGTCTTTGCCTGGTTTGGGGATTAAGGTAATGCTTGCCTCATAGAATGAGTTTGGAAGTTTTCCTTCTGTTTCTATTTTTTGAAACAGCTTCAGTAGAATAGATATTATTTCTTCTTTGAATGTTTGGTAGCATTCCCCAGGGGATCCATCAGGCCCTGGACTCTTGTTTTTTAGGAGGTTTTTGATCACTGCTTCAATCTCATTACTGGTTATTGGCCTATTCAGGTTGTCAGTTTCTTCCTGTTTCAGTCTTGGCAGCTTATAGGTTTCCAGGAAGGCCTCCATTTCATCCAGATTGCTCAGTTTATTGGCATATAGTTGTTGATAATACTTTCTAATAATTGTTTCTATTTCCTTGGTGTTACTCGTGATCTCTCCCCTTTCATTCATAATGTTATTAATTTGGATCCTTTCTCTTTTCTTTTGGATAAGTCTGGCCAGTAGTTTACTGATCTTATTAATTCTTTCAAAGAACCAACTTCTAGTTTCATTGATCTGATCTAATAGGTTTCTGGTTTCTAATTCATTGATCTCTGCTCTAATCTTAATTATTTCTCTTCTAATGCGTGGCTTAGGCATCGTTTGTTGCTTTTCCTCTAGTTCTTTTAGGAGTAGAGTTAGTTGGTGAATTCGGGATTTTTCCGTTTTTTTGAGTGAGGCTTGGATGGCTATGTATTTCCCCCTTAGGACTGCCTTTGCAGTATCCCATAGGTTTTGGACTGATGTGTTTTCATTCTCATTGATTTCCATGAATTGTTTAAGTTCTTTGATTTCCTGGTTGACCCAAACATTCTTGAGCAGAGTGGTCTTTAGCTTCCAGGTGTTTGAATTTCTGCCAAAATTTTTCTTGTGATTGAGTTCCAGTTTAAAGCATTGTGGTCTGAGAATATGCAGGAAATAATTTCAGTCTTTTGGTATCAGTTGAGACCTGATTTGTGACCCAGTATGTGGTCTACTCTGGAGAAAGTTCCATGTGCGCTCGAGAAGAATGAGTATTCTGTTGTTTTAGGGTGGAATGTTCTGTAAATATCTATGAAGTCCATCTGGTCCAGTGTATCATTCAAAGCTCTTGTTTCCTTGTTGATTTTCTGCTTAGATGATCTGTCCATTGCTGAGAGTGGAATATTGAGGTCTACAATTAACATATTGTTATCAATATGACTCTTTATTTTGGTTAACAGTTGGCTTATGTAGATGGCTGCTCCCATGTTGGGGGCGTAGATATTTACAATTGTTAGATCTTCTTGTTGGATAGACCCTTTAAGAATGATATAGTGTCCTTCTGTGTCTCTAACTACAGACTTTAGTTTAAAATCGAATTTGTCTGATATAAGAATTGCTACCCCAGCTTTCTTTTGAGGTCCGCTGGCAAGGAAGATGGATCTCCATCCCTTCACTTTCAGTCTGGATGTATCTTTAGGTTCAAAATGAGTCTCTTGTAGACAGCATATGGATGGGTCCTGTCTTTTCATCCAATCTTCAACCCTGTGCCATTTTATGGGAGCATTTAGGCCATATACACTGAGAGTGATTATTGAAAGATATGAATTGATTGTCATCATGTTGCCTGTGAAGATGTTGTTTTTATAGATTATCCCTGTAAGTTTCTGTTGTATATCACTCTTGGGGTCTTTCTCCTTTTATAGAACCCCCTTAATATTTCTTGCAGGGCCGGCTTAGTGGTCACATATTCTTTCAGTTTCTGCCGGTCTCAGAAGCTCTGCATCTCTCCATCCATTCTAAATGACAGCCTTGCTGGATAAAGTATTCTTGGCTGCATGTTCTTCTCGTTTAGTACCCTGAATATGTCTTGCCAGCCATTTCTGGCTTGCCAGGTCTTGTGGATAGGTCTGACGTTATTCTGATGTTCCTCCCTCTGTACATTGGGAATCTCTTCCCCCTAACTGCCCTTAAGATGATTTCCTTGGTTCTAAGATTTGCGAGTTTTACTATTACATGCCGGGGCGTTGGCCTGTTTTCCTTGATCTTGGGAGGGGTCCTCTCTGCCTCTAGGACGCGAATGTTTGTTTCATTCCCCAGATTAGGGAAGTTCTCAGCTATGATTTGCTCAAATATATCTTCTAGTCCTCTCTCTCTCTCCACTCCCTCCAGGATTCCAATAATTCTGACATTGGAACGCTTCATGGTGTCACTTATTTCTCTGATCCTATTTTCATGGGTTCTTGAGTTGTTTTTCCCTGGCCTCTTCTTTTCCCTTTTTATCTATTAAATTGTCTTCCAGGTCACTGATTCGTTCTTCTGCCTCACTTACCCTAGCTGTTAGATTATCTAGATTAGATTGGATATCATTGATAGCATTTTTAAGTTTTGCCAATTCAGCTTTCATTTCTGCCCTTAGAGATTCTATGTTGCCATTAATTGATTTCTCCATTCTAGCTATTATCTTCACAATTGCTAACCTGAATTCCATCTCCCACATCTTGGTTATATCTGCATCCATTTGTAAATCTGCAGCATAAGTCATAATTTCTGAGTCTTTCCTATTTTGGGGGTTCCTCCTCCTAGTCATTCTGTTGATGGGTGGTTGAGGGAATGTATAGAGTCCAAATTATTGACCAGAACCCAAGCAAGATGCACCTGTTTTCTAGGGACGTTAGGGTTGCTGGCCTCTTGTTCTTCCAGCCTGTCTTCTGGCAGAGGGGCCTGCCGTGCTGTTATTCAGGCAACCCTGTTTGGGCAGAGTTGCCCTGCCCCCCTGTGGCAGGGGATGGGCTCAGTGAGAACCAGTTTTGGGGGCTTTTGTTCTCTGGTGGCTTTCCAGGTCTCTTCTGAGAGTCGGAGCAGAAGAGACCATTTCCAGCCCTCTGCCTCAGAGCAGAGATCGCAGTCTGTTCTTCAGTGAGCTCTCCAGGCCACACTATCTCCGTTTCTGTCTGTGCTGCTATAAACTGCAGTGTCCTGGGTTGTGCGCCCCTCCGCAGTGCCCCAGTCCTGCCTCAAGGTCGGGGCACGTCTCCGCCCTTTGTGCTTCTAAAACTGCCAACCACTCCCAGTTCGCACTCAAAACCTGCCGCTCCGGGTTTCTGTCCCGGGGCTGCCCTAAAGTCCTTTCCCTGCCGCTACCAGTCTGCAAGTCTGTGCCCTCTCCCTAGCACAGGAGGCTATTGCCCACCAGTAGTGTAGGGACCCCATGGCCAGGCTCCCTCCTGCTGCTGTTTATCCTCCGATATCTGCCAGCGGAATCATGGCTCCCTGCTCCGTACCTCGAAACCAACCATCTGAGATATTCTGTTTGTAGAGATCCAGATCTTCTTACATCTCAGGCTGATTTCGTGGGTGCTCAGAGTGGTCTGGTAGATATCCAGCTCAATTTCAGGGACCACTTGGAATAGGGTCCCCTACTCCTCTGCCATCTTTTCTCCCCTTCACCCCCTACTCCATTTTAAATGAGGTTTCCTTTGATTTTCACACTTCCCACTTTTGGTCAAGATCTTTCTTCAAAAGAACCTCTGACCAAGAATCGGGTTTTCCATATTTGGTGGTTTTGTCCCTCAGTACCAGGAAAGACCTTTCCTGGTCATCTCATCCTAAGTCAGAGGGAAAGTGCACAACAGTTGGAAACCACCTAAGACCACATTTGAGTAACAAGGAAGGTCAGAAGGGAGACCTCCCAGGCACCTCCCATCTATAATCCATATTTATCAAGATTGTAAGCACTAAAGATCATCTCCTCATTGGGTACATCATTTTTACAAAAGTTTGACAGGCAACAAAATGCAAAACTTAAAATAATTATACATACAGAATAAGTAATTTACAATTCCAAATTGTATGATGGTACAAAACCAGGACCCTAAGTTTGAAAGTATAAAACTGAAATATTTATTGGCATTTATTCCAACTTAGGGGAGAAAAGTTCTCCCTACAGAGGCAAATCTGGAGTCATGCATGCCTCCCAGAAGTCCCCAGTTAAAGTGGCCATGAGAGCAGAATAGTGAATACTAGAAGAGTACACTGAAGAATTAACCAAATGTATTTGGGAAGATCCAGTGCAGATATAAATATGAAGCAATAGCTAATGAACTTTTTGCAAAACAGCAAAACTTCAAAGATGTATTAAAACAGTATTGTTATCTCAAAAGAACCATTTGGAGCCAAATGTGTTACTGATAATACAACCTGTAAGGTTGCAAATTCTAAGGCCATTCATTTGGATAAGAAGCCAAAATCAGTTAATAGTTTGGATGAAAGAAAGACTTTTGTAAATTCTGAACTTTCTAATCCTTCAAAAAACTCATAGAATCATGATGAGGCTGTTTCCCAAAGGCCATAATCAAAAGAAGTTTTTCCCTTTCACAAGGGTTTCAGAAATGCAGACAAGGATACACAGACCTGGTCTGGACATAGTAGGAAAGCTGTCTTCCCAGGTGTTTTCTGCTTTAATTCCAGGAAATCTTTACTTTCAGGACACCTGGTGGTGTGCAGGTCCAGTCAGGGTTTGGTGCTTTCTTCAGATGTGTCTCATGAATCCAAGAGTCTATCCCTTGGGTTTTGGTGGCACAAGCATTGGTTTGCAGTCCTGATAAGAGTATTTCCAGTGAAATTAAAGAGATTCTTTCTGGAGGTGTCATTTCCAAAAGACAGTTAGGCTTTTATAATATTGAAGCATATCTCTTTTTATCAGCTGTGGGTTAGAGGAGGCAGGGACAAGTGCATTGGGTGCCCTGTGACTATCTCAAAGGATGGGAGTCTACACGTTTCAGAGGAGATGGACCTGAGATTTAGGGCTAACAGCAATGCCTTAGCCAGTATATTTGGAGGATCTCTACAAATTTTGCCAATTGAGTCTTAATAGTTCCCTTAGTGTGTTTTGACTATCCCTGAGAATTAAAGATGTTATGTACAATGACAGCGTTGTCAAACCGGCCAAACATCATAGAGTTGTCAAAGCACCTGGCCAGTAAAATGGATTCCCCAGTCACTATAAAGTTTAAGAGGGACTCCCCAAGTAGGGATAATATTTTCTGACAGAATTCTAAGCCATGATAAAAGCATTGGCCTGTCTAGAAGAAACAACTTCAGTCCAGTGAGAAAAAATATTTCCCAACCAATTTTGGTTCATGAATGCTATCATTCTGCCAGTAGATCAATGGTTTAATGCATGTACAGTTGTAAGTATTGGGAATTTTAGAATTTCTGGTAAAGTTAGAGAGTTATTTGGTCCAAACCAGAGTTCTCTTCTTATTCAACGGATAATTATTAGATTTTCAATATTTTTTTCCTTCTCTGGGGTTTGGTATCTCTTGTCAGTTTTTCCAAATTAGCATTTAAGAAAACATCCCTTTAGACCATGACAGAGGTTTGGCTCTTGGTTTTCATGAAAGCAATGTTTTTTTGTGGAAATAACAGAGAAGTGGGCTCCTTTGGCCTCCAAGGAGTCAAGTCTACAATGCCCAGGAATCTTAATAATAATCAGAGCAGCTCGCAAAATTATGTCATCTAATAAATTTTGGACATAGGAGACATTTTTCAGATTAAATCCATTGGGGGCACCTGGGTGGCTCATTCGTTAAGCGTCTGCCTTTGGCTCAGGTCATGATCCCAGGGTCCTGGGGTTGAGCCCGGCATCGGGCTCCCTGCTCAGCAGGAGGCCTGCTTCTCCCTCTCCCACTCCCCCTGCTTGTGTTTCTTCTCTCACTGTGTCTCTCTCTGTCAAATAAATAAAATCTTTTTTAAAAAAAAGATTAAATCCACTGGAGGTAAGGACACCTCACTTTTTTCCATATATTCCAAAGTCATGAGCTACCACAAAGGCATACCAACTATCAATATAAATGTTTGCACACCCTTGGCAAAGGTACAAGCTTGAGTAAGGACATAATAACCTGTTAGGCTGTAGTAGCCAAAATGTAAAGGTGTTGCCTCAATGAATTCAAAAGGAGTTGAAATAACATACCTAGCTTGATGTTTACCATTCTTATCCTTTAAATAAGAACCACCAGTAAATCATGAAAAATCTCCATTGGTTAGAAGAGTCTGCTGGAAATTGCCACAGGTGTCAGATGATGTATCAATGCTAAGTAGCTATGAGGAGTTTCATCTGGATCCAAATGTAGTCCTTGTTCCCTGGTCAGAGGCCCTAAGTGTCAAACTTGAGTTTGAGCAAACTGCAGTTTTTCTCTGGAGATTTGATGTACCTTTAAGGCCAAAAGTTTTAACAGGTGGGTGCTCTCTTCCTGTGAAGAAGTTTAAGAAGCAAATCATCTACATATTGTAGCAAAGTAAAGCCTGCAGAAAAAGGTATCATCCAAATCAGCTTTTACGTTTTGTAAAAAGTAAGAAGGACACTGTGTGAAACCTGGTGCATTACTGTGCAGATGTTATTTCTGTTCTTCCTAAGTGAAAGTAAATAGATATTGGCTATCCTTATCAACTGGAATACTAAAAATGCGCTGCATAGATCTATTACAGTGAAAAAAAAACTTGCTATCAATGGGAATGGATATCAGTAGAACATGGGGGGTTAGGAACAACAGGGTGCTGAAGGAATACAGTGTTATTTATTGCTCAGAGATCCTAGACAAACCTTGATCCTTGGCTGTTGGGCTTTCTCACAGGTAAATTAGGAGTAATATAGGGACTAGTACAGCATATAATGAGACTCTGAGCCTTGTAATCTTCTATTTTGGGCCTGATAATTTGTAGGGCTTCTTTATTTATAGGGTATTGATTAATTCCGGGGAGAGGTTTTGTGGGATCTTTCTGAATCTTGATGGGAGATGCAGTGTAGATTCTACCAGTATCAGATGAAGATTTTGTCCATAAGAACAATGGTAGCTAATTGGCTGTATAAATATCAATCTGAATTCTAGATTTATTTCCCCCCTTTTGCCTCAGTTAATTTAGAAATAATATTTTTGCAAAGATGCAAACTTAGAATCCTGAAAATATTTGGCACCCTCAAGGTACCAATTAAAATAGACACCCCATTCAGTTTGTTACTTTGTTTTGCTTTGTTTGGAGCCATGGGTTTCTAATGTAATTTTAGGTAAAACAAGTTTGGGAAGATCAAAATTCCTCCATATTGGCCACTGAAGTTCCACATTACTTTTGGTTAAGTTAGTCCATGTAGTTGAGGAGAGGCCATGATTTTTAAACATAAAACTGGTTGAGGTCCCAGACGGGGGGGCTCCCTCAAAGCACTTTGATGACTGAGATCCCTTTTATTAGAGGTTTTTTTCTAAAGTCAAAAGAAAATTCCTAAACAGCACAGTTCCACTAGGAAGAGCCTCTTTCCAAAGGAATCAGACCAAAAGCCAGCACAGTTCCAACAGGCATAGTTTCAACAAGAAAAGTTCAGTTCTGAAAAAGAGTGGAACCAAAGGCCAAATGAGCACTCTCAGGAAGGACAAGGACTTAAAACAGACCCTGAATAAAGCAGAGAGAGCTCAAAACACAAAGAGAGCAGAACTCAAGATCCAGGAGAAAACTTACCCTCAAACTCCAGGGTCATCAAGAAAGCAGTGAGCTCAGTTAGCTCTGTGGAGACCAGCATCTGTTTGCTCACCAGCCCAGGAGTTGTTGGGGGTCTTGTCTGGATCCCACTTCTGACGCCAAGTAATATTTATCTTAAATAAAACTGTCAGCTATCTTACCAGCGAACATGAATTTATTTGGGAACAGTAGAGAATTGCAATTTGGAACAAGCAATCTATGGCAAGTCCATAGAACAAAGGAGAAGAGAGCAGAAAGTCCATTGGAGTAAACTGCGAGCTGGAAATACAGTGGCTTCTCATTGGTGGAGCTTGACAGTCTCTTATTGGCTGAGATGTGACTGTCTCTCATTGGCTGATCTGGTGCAGGGGGACAGGAAAATCTTTCTTCCTCCTCCTGGGATAGTAAAGTAGCTAAAGTAGTATCAACTTGCAAGGTATGTGTCTTCCTGTTGGGATCTGCAATTGATGATATGGTAAGACATGAGAGGTCCCCCTCTGGCCCCCTAACTCCATTTTTTAAAAAGAGGTTTCCTTTTATTTTCACAGAAATATTTGACTTCATTTTGTGGGAGCACATTCAGATCTTTGGCATTCAAGACCAAATCAAATTTACATAATTCCATTTTTCTAAAAATGCATAATTAAGAGGGTGAAATAGTAGACCAGCTAAAGCTTAACAGAGAAAATCAGGGATGGAGACAGCTTAGAAGAGCCCTGGGGTCAGAAAAAGTCTCAAAACTACCAAAACCTTGCCCTTGTAAAGGGTTCAACTGTAATTGAATTATACTCTAGATAGAGCTATCACTTAACAGTTGGTGGAGGCTACCAGCCCAAAGCTTAGTGGGGAAATCAGGGAAGGAGATAGTCAAAAACAGCACGGTAAACATCATTGTCACTATTTGGTGGTCAGGGAGACTATGCACATACCCAAGGCTATGCCTTATAGGGAGTGAGATTAGAGGCTGCAGGGGATGAGGGAGTTAAACTTCACTGAACTAATCCATCCAGGTCATTAAGCAAACAGCAGCAGGGGTGGAGATCAGTTAGTATATTACTTAAAAGATATAGTTCTCAACAATAAATCATGAGACATGTAAAAAAACAAGAAAGTGTGACTTATGTACAGAAAGGGAATAGAAACTGACTGAGAGGTGCAGATATTGAATATAGCCAACAAAATTTCAAATCAGTTATTATAAATATGTTCAAAGAATGAAATAAGGTCATTTTCAAAATTAAAGGACAATGACAAGCTCTCATAAAATAGAAAATATCAATGAAAACAAATAAATTAGAAAAGGAACTCAATGGAAATCCTAGAGTTGAAAAGTACAATAAGTGAAATGAATAATTCACTAGAGGGACTCAACAGTATATTTAAGCTGGCAGAAGAATCCTGGCAGAATATGAAGATAAATAAACAGAGATTATGCAATCTGCAGAACACACACACACACACACACACACACACACACACACACACAAGATATGAACAGAGGCTCTAAGAAATGTGGGATACCATTAACTAAACCGATATGCATATACTGGCAATACCAAATAGAAAGAGAGAAAAAGGAGCAGATTGAATATTCAACAAAATAATGGCTTAATACTTCACAAATTGGATGAAAAACATTAATGTACACATCCAAGAAGCTCAAAAACTTCTAAGTAGGATAAATTCAAAGAGATACACACGTGGACACCTCATAGTCAAAATGTTGAAATGAAGACAAAGAGAAAATCTTGAAAACAGCAAGAGAAAAATGACTCATCATACACAAGGGAACCCCCCATAAGATTAACAGCTGACTTCTCATTAGAAACAATGAAGTCAAGAAGACAGTGCAGTGACATATTTAAAGTGCTGGGGGAAAAACCACACCTGTCAGCCAAGAATCTTATACCCAACAAAACTATTTCAAACTGAAGGTGAAATAAATATTCCCAGATAAACAAAACTCAGAAAATTTGTTACTAGCAGACCCACCTTACAAGAAATACTAAAGGAAGTTTTTCAGTCTGAAAGCAAGTGATACCAGACAGCAATTTGATCCACATGAGAAACAAGAGCACTGATAAGGGAATTATTCAGCAATTATAAAAGACAAAATAATGTTTTTTCTCCTTTATTCTATAAACTGATTTTAAAAAGCAGTAACCCTAAAACCCACCAATTGCACTACTGGGTATTTACCCAAAGGATACAAAAATACTGATTTGATGGGGCACATGCACCCCAATGCAGCATTATAAACAATAGCCAAATTATGAAACCAGCTCAAATGTCCACCAAATAATGAATAGATAAGGAGGATGTGGTATATGTATACAATGGAATATTACTCAGCCTTCAAAAAGAATGAAATCTTGCCATTTGCCATGACGTGGATGGAGCTAGGAGAGTATTACACTAAGTGAAATAAGTGAGTCAGAGAAAGACAAATACCATTTGATTTCACTCATATATGGAATTTAAGAAACAAAACAGATGAACATAAGAGAAGGAGAAAAAAGAGAGGAACCGTAAGAGACTCTTAATGATAGAGAACAAACTGAGGGTTGATGGAGGGGAGGTGGGCAGAGGATGGGCTAAATGGGTGATGGGTATTAAAGAGGGTACTTGTGATGAGCACTGGGTAGTATATGTAAGTGATGAAACATTAAATTCTACTCCTGAAACTATTACCTTATATGTTAACCAACTAGAATTTAAATTAAAACTTGAAACTAAATTAATTAATTAATTTGCTTGGAAAAAAAACATGTATATAAATTGTGTTGAGCCTATAACATACAAAAATGAAACAGAGTTGACAAAAATAACACAGAAGGCAAGTGGGAGAAAACCTGTGTTGGAGTAAGGAAATGACATCAGTAGTGAATTCAAATCCATAAGAAGAAGTAAAAAGAAACAGAAATGGTAAACAAGTTTAATAAGTAAATTCTCTATAAATATATATGTACTCTCTTTTCTTCTCAGTTGATTTAAAATGCATTAAATTATATAAAGTAATAAAATACAACATTGTATTGTTGGGCTTGTATCATACATAGTTGTAATAATGTATTAAAATATAGCAAAAGGGAGAAAAGTAATAGATATAGGAGTAAATTTCTATATCATTGGAATTAAGTTAGCATAGATATGAAATGTATTCTGATAACTCATTATGTATATGCAAGGCATGGAGGAACCGTTTTTTAACAAACTCAAAATATATAGTCAAAATCATTAAAGTAAATGAAATGCTATACTGGAAAAAATGTATAGTGAAGAGGAACAAAAAAGATATGAGACAAAACAAAAAGCAGAACAGCAAATGTAAATCCAACAATATCAATAATAACATTAAATGTGAATGATTAAACAATCCAATCAAAATTCAGAGGTTGTCAGGCTGTATTTTTTTTTTTTTAAATCCCAACCATATATCTACAGGAGATACACTTTAGATTCAGAGATGCAAACAGATAGAAAACAAAGATGGAAAAAGATATGCTATACAAACAGTCATAACAGAGCTAGAGGACTACACTAATATGAGACAAAATAGTCTTTAACACAAGAAAAAATATTGGAAATAGGGATTTTGTAATGATGAAAGGGCCAATCCATTCAAAAGATGTAACAATTATTAATATATATGCACCTAACAACTGAGCCCCAAAATACATGAAGCAAAAACTGGTAGAATCAAAGGGAGCAATAATTCAAAAACAGCAGTTACCAACCTTTTTTTAAAGATTTTATTTATGTATTTGACAGAGACACAGCGAGAGAGGGAACACAGCAGGGGGGTGAAGGAGGGAGAAGCAGTCTTCCCATGGAGCAGGGAGCCCAATGCGGGGCTCAATCCCAAGACTCTGGGATCATGACCTGAGCTAAAGGCAGATGCTTAACGACAGCCACCCAGGCACCCCAGCAGTTACAACTTTAATACCCAACTTGAAACAATGAACACAAACAACTAGATTGAAGACTGACAAGGCTATAGAAGAATCGAACCATACTATAAACGAACTAGATGTAACAAACATTATAGAACACTCCACCAAACAATAGCACAATACACATTCTACTCAAACATGGAATATTTTTCAGATTAGACCATATTCTAGGCCATTAAATGTGTCTCAATAAATTTAAAATAATTTAAATCTTACAAAATATGTTCTCCAACTTGGCACAGAAATAGACACATAGATCAATGAAACAGAACTGAGACCCCAGAAAGAAACCCACAATTACATGGTCAATTAACCTATGAAAAAGGAGGCAAGAATATACAATGGGGAAAAGACAGTGTTTTCAATAAATGGTGCTAGGAACACTGGACAGCTACATGTAAAAGAATGAAACTGGACCATTTCTAACACTAAACACAAAAATAAACTCAAAACAGATTAAAGGCCTAAAGGTGAGACCTGAAACCATAAAAATCCTTGAAGAGAACACAGGCGGTAATTTCTCTGACATTGGCCATAGCAATATTTTTCTAGATATGTCTCCTAAGGCAAGGGATACAAAAGCAAAAATACATTATTTGTACTACATCAAAATAAAAAGCTTTTGCACAGCAAAGGAAACCATCAACAAAACAAAAAGACCACTTACCAAATGGGAGAAGATATTTGCAAATGATATATCTGATATTTAAGAATGTACACAATTCAACACCAAAAACCAAACAATCCTACTTAAAAATGGGCAGAGAATCTGAAACGACATTTCTCCAAAGAAGACATACAGATGGCCAACAGACACATGAAAAGATGCTCAACATCGCTAATCATCAGGGGAATGCAAATAAAAACCATAATGAGATATCACCTTACACCTGCCAGAATGGGTAGAATAAAAAAAAAGAAGACAAGAAATAACAAGTGTTGGCAAGAACATGGAGAAAAAAGGAATCCTCATGCACTGTTGGTGGGAATGTAAATTGGTGCAGCCACTGTGGAAAATAGTAGGGAGATTCCTCAAAACATTAAAAATAGAAATACCATATGACCCAAAGAAAAACACTAACTCAAAAAGATAAATACACTCCTACATTGCAGCATTATTTACAATAGCCAAGATATGGAAGCAGCTTATGTGTCCATCAACAGACAAATGGGTAAGGAAATCATGGTAAATATTATGCAGCCATAAAAAAGGATGAAATTGTGCCATCTGAATCAACATGGATGCACCTAGAGGGTATTATGCTAAGTGAAATAAGTCAGACTGAGAAAGACAAATACCATATGTTTCCACCCATAAGTGGAATCTAAAAATAAACAAAAACAAATGGATACTGGGTGTTATACGCAACTAATGAATCATTGAACACTACATCAAAAACTAATGATGTACTATATGTTGGCTAACGGAACATGAAGAAAGAAAGAAGAAAGAAAGAAAGGAAGGAAGGAGAAAGAAAGAAAGAAGGGAGGGAGGGAGGAAGGAAGGAAGGAGAAGAAAGGAAGAAGGAAGGAAGGAAGAAGGGAAGAAAGAATGAAAAAGAAAGAAGAGAAAAGAGAAAAGAAAAAAGAAAACTATATGCAATTTTGCCTGATTTTCATGTAACCTAGTATTCAGTTCTTAACTGGTCTTCTCTGATTCCATTATGGTAATGACAATAGTGGAAGTGTTTTCCCACCAATTTCTTCTGCATAGATAAAAGCATTCAAACCAAAAATCTAACAGTTTGTGTTTCTCTACTGAAAGAAATGTCTCTGGTGAGTAGGGAAGATGATTTACGTGAATGTACCTGACCTTATAAAAAATAAAGTTGAATTTATATTGCTATCAAAAAATGGATAGGGGCGCCTGGGTGGCTCAGTCGTTAAGTGTCTGCCTTCGGCTCAGGTCATGATCCCAGGGTCCTGGGATCGAGCCCCGCATCAGTCTCTCTGCTCTGCAGGAAGCCTACTTCTCCCTCTCCCACTCGCCCTGCTTGTGTTCCCTCTCTTGCTGTGTCTCTGTCTGTCAAATAAATAAAATCTTAAAAAATGGATAAATGAACAAAAAGCAGAATCAGACCTATAAACACAGACAACAAACTGATGGTTGCCAGAGTGGAGGGGGTTGGAGAGTTGGGCAAAATGGGTAAAGGGGAGAGAGAGATACAGGCTTCCAGTTGTGGAATGAGTAATTGACAGGAATGAAAGGCACAGCATAAGGAAAAAATATATATTTAATGAAATAAAATTTCATATGATCAATAGATCTTTTTAATTTCTCTCTGTCGAAGACATTAGGAAAAAAAGATTCTCCAACTACAATAGAATTAAATTAGAAATCCTAACAGAAAGGGAACGCCTGGGTGGCTCAGTAGTTAAGCGTCTGCCTTCAGCTCAGGTCATAATCCCAGGGTCCTGGGATGGAGCCCCGCATCGGGCTCCCTGCTCCGTGGGAACCTGCTTCTCCCTCTCCCACTCCCCCTGCTTGTGTTCCCTCTCTTGTTGTGTCTCTCTCTGTCAAATAAATAAATAAAATCTTAAAAAAAAAAAAAAAGAAATCCTAACAGAAGGAAAACTGGAATATCTAAAATATTTAGGAAGTAGGCAACACTTTCCTAAATAACCAATGGGTCAAAGAAGAAATCACAAGAAAAATTAGAAAATACTTTCAGATGAATGAAAACAAAACCAACATACCAAAACTTATCAAATGCCATTAAAGCATTTCTTTGAGGAACAGTTACAGCTACAAATGCTTATATTAAAAAAAAAAAGATCTCAAGTCAATAACCTCATCTTCAGAAATTGTAAAAAGAAGAGCAAACTAAACCCAAAGCACATAGAGGAAGGAAGTAATAAAGACTAGAATGCAAATGAATTAAATAGAGAATAGAAAAACAATACAGAAAAGCTAAGGAACAGTTATTTGAAAAGATCAACAAAATTAACAAACCTTTAGTTAGATGGGGGGGGAGGAGAAAATTACTGAATTTAGAAATTAGAAGTGAAACTACTGAAATTAGAAATACAAGAGGAGTTATTTTGATAGGGATTGCATTGAATGGGTAGATTGTTTGGGGGTAGTATAGACATTTTAACAATATTTGTTCTTCCAGTCTATGAGCATGGAATGTTTTTCCATTTTTTTGCGTCCTCCTCAACTTCTTTCATAAGTGTTCTATAGTTCTCAGAGTACAGCTCTTTTACCTCTTCAGTTAGGTTTATTCCTAGGTATCTTACGGGTTTTGGTGCAATTGTAAATGGGATCAATTCCTTAATTTCTCTTTCTGCTGCTTCATTATTGGTGTATAGAAATGCAAGACTTCTGTGCATTGATTTTATATGCTGTGACTTTGCTGAATTCCTGCATTTTTCACAGAGCTAGAACAAACAATTCTAAAATTTGTATGGAACCAGAAAAGACCCCAAATAGCCAAAGTAATGTTGAAAAAAAAAAACAAAAAAACAAAGCAGGGGGCATCACAATTCCAGACTTACAGCCATATTACAAAGCTGTAATCATCAAGACAGTATGGTACTGGCACAAAAACAGACACATAGATCAATGGAATAGAATAGAGAGCCCAGAAATGGACCCACAGCTGTATGGTCAACTAATCTTCAACAAAGCAGGAAAGAATATCCAATAGGAAAAAGGTAGTCTCTTCAACAAATGGTGTTGGAAAAACTGGACAGCAATATGCAGAAGAATGAAACTAGACCACTTTCTAACACCATACACAAAAATAAATTCAAAATGGATGAAAGACCTAAATGTGAGGCAGGAAACCATCAAAATCCTAGAGGAGAAAACAGGCAGCAACCTCTTTGACATCAACCAACTTCTTACTAGATATGTCTCCTGAGGCAAGGGAAACAAAAACAAAAATAAACTATTGGGACTTCATCAAAATAAAAAGCTTCTGCACAGCAAAGGAAACAATCAACAAAACTAAAAGGCAACCTTCAGAATGGGAGAAGATATTTCCAAATGACATATCTGATAAAGGGTTAGTATATAAAATCCATAAAGAACTTATCAAACTCAACACCCAAAAGATAAATAATCCAATTAAAAAATGGACAGAAGATATGAATAGACATTTTTCAAAGAAGATATACAGATGGCTAACAGACACATGAAAAGATGCTCAATATTACTCATCATCAGGAAAATGCAAATCAAAACCACAATGAGATACCACCTCACACCTGTCAGAATGGCTAAAATCAACAACACAAGAAATAACAGGTGTTGGCAAGGATTCAGAGGAAGGGAAAACCTCATGCCCTGTTGGTGGGAATGCAAACTGGTGCAGCCAATGTGGATATCAATATGGACGTTCCTCAAAAAGTTAAAAATAGAGCTACCCTACGGCCCAGCAACTGCACTACTAGGTATTTACCTAAAGAATACAAAAACACTAATTGAAAGGGATACATGCGCCCTGATGTTTGTAGCAGCATTATTTACAATAGCCAAACTATGGAGACAGCCCAAATGTCCATCTGATGGATGGACAAAGAAGATGTGGTATGTACACCATGGAATATTACTCATCCATAAAAAAGAATGAAACCTTGTTATTTGCAAGGACATGGGTAGAGCTAGAAAGTATTATGCTAAGTGAAATAAGTCAGTCAGAGGGACTCTCCTGCCCCCTCTGGGCTGGGGAGCTATGACGAGTCACAGGCATCCTCTGGCTCAATTCACCACTTCTTAGTAATCGCTTCACAATAATCACTTCTTAGATCTCACCCAGGAAGAGAGACTGAAAATCTTTCATTATCCTTTTTTTTTTGGCCTGGGTTTTCTCCAGTTTTATTAAGATTAATTGACTATTGCAATTGCATATATTTAAGGCATACAACTTGATGTTTCTTTTTTTAATATTTTCCATTTATTTATTTAAATTTATTAATTAACATATAGTGTATTATTAGTTTCAAAGGTAGAGGTCAGTGATTCATCAGTCTTATGTAACACCCAGTGCTCATTACATCCTGTGCCCTCCTTAATGCCCATCACTCAGTTACCCCCTCCCCCCACCCTCTCCCCTCCAGCAACCTTATTTCTTATTATGATTAAGAGTCTCTTATGGTTTGTCTCCCTCTCTGATTTCATCTTGTTTTATGTGTATACATTGGTAAATAAGGTAGAACAAGCTAATTAACATGTTTATCACTTAAAGTAGTTATCTTCTTTTTAGTAATGAGAACATTTAAGATAACCCTCTTAGCAAATTTCAAGTATACAATATAGCACTGTAACTACAGTCACAGTTTTATACATGAGATCCCCAGAAATTACTCCTTTTTTATAAATGAAACTTTGTACCCCTTGATCAGCATATCCCCATGCCTTGGCAACCACCATTCTGCTCTCTGCTTCTATGAGTTTGACTATTTTAGAATTTACATATAAATGAGATCATATAGCATTTGTCTTTTTCTGCATCTGGCTTATTTCACTTAGCTCTCATTTTCCACCACAGGAGGGTTTATGGGACTTTCTATAGTCTGCCATTTTGCTGATGTCACTCCTGAAGTCTCATTTGTACTCTCAGTAACCTTAATCTCTTCGATCATATTTGTTATAACATTTTCCTAAAGACATAATTGATATATAACATTGTGCAAGTTTAAGGTATAAAACATGTTGTTTGATACATTTATATATTGCAACATGATACCATTATAACATTAGCTTAACAGCTCCATGTCCCATAATTACTTTTTCTTTTCTGCGCTAACATTTAAGGTCTAGTGTCTTAGCAACTTTGAAGTATATAACAATATTAACTATAATCACAGTGCAGTGCATAATCCCCAGAACTTTTTCATCTTCTAGGTGCAAATTTGTACCCTTTAACATCTTACCAATTCCGCCACCTTCTAGCTCCATCATTAAACTTTGTTTCTCTGAATTCAGCTTTTGCAGATTCCAAATACAGGTCATTTCTTCTAGGTTTTTCAGTTTTTTGGAACACAGATGTTTGCAGTAGTCTCTTATGATACTACATATTTATTTGTTATCAATTTTAATGTCTCTTTCATTTCTGAGTTTATTTGGGTCTTTTTTCAAAAGATTTTATTTATCTTGGTTTTTTTTTTGTTTTGTTTTGGGGTTTTTTTCCCTCCATTTTTATTCTTTTTCTTATGTTCAATTAGCCAACATATACTACATCATTAGTTTTCGATGTGGTGTTCAACGATTCATTAGTTGCGTATAACACCCAGTGCTCATCACAACATGTGCCCTCCTTAATACCCGTCACCGGGCTACCCCATCCTCCCACCCCCTCCCCTCTGTAACCCTCAGTTTGGTTCCCGGAGTCCAGAGTCTCTCATGGTTTGTCTCCCTCTCTGATTCCCTCCTTCAGTTTTCCCTCCCTTCTCCTGATGTCCTCCCTGCTGTTCCTTATGTTCCACATATGAGTGAAACCATATGATGATTGTCTTTCTCTGCTTGACTTAGTTCACTTAGCGTAATCCCCTCCCGTTGCATCCATGTAGATGTAAAAGTTGGGTATTCATCCTTTCTGATGGCTGAGTAATCTTCCCTTGTATATACGGACCACATCTTTCATTATCCCTATTACACTTATCCTAGGAGACTGAATATACAAGGAGACAATGGCCAGACCATATATAAAAATAGGATTCTGACTCACAGCCTGCAGCAGCCTTTCCAGGAATCCAAACCCTTGTTTACAATAAACATTTATCCCAAAAGTCAGCCTGTTTTAAGTCAGACTTATAGAAAACCCGACTACTATCTCTAGTAACATTCAGGAAGCAGGACAATGACTTCTGTAACAATCAACCCAGAATGGCCAGGACATGATGAATAACTGATAGCTTCCCTAATTTTTCTCCCTGCTTCCAACTTATAACCAAAGAGAGAAAGCCAGATATGCTCCCCTAACCAGTCATGTGGGAGACCCTGCCTTTAGTTAGCCACCTCCAGCCTCACCATGCCAACAGCTTCCAGTCAGGTCACACCCGAAGCCATCCCTCTTCTCCACTATGAAGCTTTCCCTCCTCCTCTGTCTGCCTTCGAGTCTCTGCTAAACTCAAGTGACCATGGCTGTGACTCCCTTGCTCTAGCAAGCTTTGAATAAATAGCCTCTGCTTTTCTCATTTGTTTGGTGTTCCTTTATTTCCACAATCCTGAATGCATGCATGAGGTTTCTGGAGCAGAGGAGATTAACTATTATTTACTTACAAGCAAACAATAACCATGTGGTTCCCCTGAAAGCTTAAAATTAAAATGCATCTCAGTCATGACCAAAACCATGTCCTTAGATTGGATGCCTCCTCGGGATCCCCAGGGGAAATGGTTAAAAATTCACACTCAGAGTTTCTAATAGGGCGGGTCCCGGAAGGGATGGGAGGATAAATGAGCACTTTTTTTTAGCCACCTGCCCAGGTGAGACCAACATGCAGCCTCAGCCAGTGGAGAACATGGAGCTGCTCTTTCATTTCCTATGGATGAGAAACCTTGAATGGATGTTTTTAACCAAAGGGTGAGACCCACAACAGAGATGCAGAGCGAAAAACAGAATATGTGCATGTGTATTTGTTTAATTATTCAGTTGGCAGTGTTCTCAATAGAGTGAAGCTGGAATTGGCTCTACTTTGCTGCCTCAGACACACATAAACACACTTGCCTTATCTCCAGGAGCTGGTATGAGTGAGTGATATTTGTAACAGGATATCCCAGGCTCTGCTTTAGAAGAGACAGTTCAGGATATGAGTGGCACTGCTCACCACAAGGAAACTCACGGAAACCCCTCACAGACCTGGATCCTGGCCCTTAGGAGGTCCACAAGACTGAGGAATAAGGAATAAACCCTAACTAACTCTTCTCTGCCTCTCCCCAGGCTCTCAATGGCTTCCTCATGGCTGTTACAGAGGATGGCTATGTTTTCTACGTCTCTCCCACAGTCCAGGACTACCTGGGGTTTCATCAAGTGAGTGGTTTTACTTTTCATTTGAAGAGTTTGGGTGAATCTAGTTGGGAGGGGAGGGAGACGGGGCCATGTGATGCTTGTCTCCATGGGACTGTAATGGAATTTCAAAGAACGGGGTCTCCATCTCAGTCTCTCACATGCACATCGTAAGTATTCAACTGAACCTTCCCAGAGTACTGACTTCCTCATCTGGTGAAGGGCATGGTAGCCTAGATCCTCTGAGGAGTAGATGCCCAGGCAGGATGAGATGAGCAAGAGATTCCTCAGGAGAAAATCCTGGGAGGGAACAGGGGTTGGGGGCAGCAGGTCTGACCCTTGGGCAGGAGACAGAAGGAATGGAGGTGGGTGGAAGTGTCTTCAACTGCAGTACAGGGTCATTGGGGCATCCTCAATCCAAAGTCGCCCAGCAGAATGGGGCATCCTCAATCCAAAGTCACCCAGCAGAAAAGCCCCTCTGCTCCCAGGAATAGGCCTGCCTTGGTGTCCTTGCCAGGCTCAGTCACTGGCTGGGAGCAATCTGTAGGAAGAGTGGCCCCAGCACAAACAAGTGTGCATCCAAGAGGGGCAACCTCACATGCACCTCAGTCAGAAACCTGAGAGGCACATACTCACTTCTTGTGCTGCGCAAATCTACTCCTCCACAGGAGGAATTCCCATGAGCCTTTCTCCCTGGGGGGACCTCAGGAAAGAGAGGTGAGTGGGACAAACTGTAGATGGTCTCAGGGTAGCACCTGGCCCTCCTCTGCTCTCCATTCTGAATTCTGCTCACCCTCAGCCATCACCTCAGCACATCTCAATGACTTAGCTGAGTGTTTGATGCAAACCTTCACTCCTGAGGGGTCTGAGTCCGGGGACCCAGTGCCATCATGGTCCTCACGTCAGGGTGAAGGCCCACTGGGGCCAGATAATACATGAAGTACCAGCTCTAGTCTGGTTCACAGCAAACTTCCCAAGTCCAGGACCCACCCAGTGGTCATTTGCCCATTTCCTGAGCATGTAATTGGAATTAATCTAGTTGACAACTGGAGTAACCCCCAGACTAGGTTCTTGGCCCATAGAGTGAGAGATATCATAGTAGAAAAGTCCAAGAGGAAACCCTTGAAACTACCCCCTCCAACTCCAGTCAAGATAGTAAATCACAGGCAATATCATATCCCAGGGAGGTCGTGGAAAGTAGTGCTGTTCAGTAGAAGGCATGGTCAATCTCTTGAGTATCTTGAGTAAATACCTTGCCATGGCATTGTAGGGCCCTTCTACCTAGGGACCATGCCACCTCTTCAGTCAGTGGATTTCAGATCTGAAATTTGTCTCAGGTCCAGAAACTGAGCAAAGGATTGTCATTTTTCATCCAGGTAACAGCCCTCAGTCTCCTGACTTTGCATTGTTGCCTTTAATTGTAGATGTTAAGCAGTATCATTGTTGGCTGCCCATCTCTTTTGCCCCTTGAGATGCCATGCTCTATTAACCAACCCCACAACTCCCTATGGTCCAAGCCCCCTTGATTATTTCTTCTGCCTTGCTGGCCATCACTGTAATTGAAGCCATGTGGCCTCTCCTACCTCAGGGCTCCATCATCCCAATGGACATTCATGAGCCCAGCCCAGTGTCTTCCTCTCCTTCCATCAACCCCGACCTACAAAGGACAATCACCTACCACCAGATTTCTTAGTGGTGTTGATGTCCCTCCAATATTGCACTCCTTGTGGCCTTGGTGTATAGTTTGTCCCTGGGCCCTCCCATGGTATGCAATCTCTGCTGGGTCTTCTTGACTAATGAATTGCATTCATTCCAATACACCCGTTTCCCTCAGCCTTTTTGTTCCTTCCTCCGCCATCTGCCAGAACAACTCAGGTATTACTGCCTCACTGACCACTGGCTTCTCCCAGCATCTAAATCTAAGAGCCACCCCCGCAATTGGTTTGTCCCATTTCCTGAGGTTCCTGCCAGGGTATAAAATTGTGTGTCCTGAAAATTCTGATATGACCCTAGGGAAGGAGAATTAGCCAACCGTACGGCTTTAAGGAAATTGGACAAGGCCGAAGGGGAGCCCTCAAGGCCAAGCTGCCCATCAGAAAAGTCCCGTCTCCCAGGAACAGGCCTGCCTTAGAGTTGCTGCCCCAGTGGATTTCAGTGGGCAGCAGCTGGGACACCTCTGAGTTATACTCCCTGTAGCTGGAGACCTGAGGGACATTTTCATGGCCTGCTGCTAAGGGAAGACAGCCCATGCTCCACACAACTGCTGTGCAGACTGAAAACAGCAGGGCCTGTGCAAGTGCAGTGTGCACCAAAAGCACCATGTGGTGGAAGGGGCTCATACAATGCCATGGCAACAGAAGGTTTTCTGAAATCAGGGCAATAGGAAGACTCAAAATCCCCCATCTCCACCTGCCACACGTTCCCATGCCCACCCTGCACCTGTGCAGTGCAGATCATACCCAACACCAGCTCTCGACTTTACCCCTCACTTGTGATGAGAACACACTTGCTGAATTTTACAGTCGTTTCCCCTTTATTTTGTTTAAATATTTTATTTATTTATTTATTTATTTATTTATTTATTTATTTATTTGGGAGAAAGAGACAGAGATAGCGAGAGAGAGCACAAGCGGGGAGGGGAGGAAGAAGCACTTCCCACTGAGCAGGGAGCCCGATGAGGGGCTCTAACCCAGGACCCCGAGATCATGACCTGAGCTGAAGGCAGACACTCAACCGACTGAGCCACCCAGGTACCCCTTCACCTTTCCTTTAGGAAAAAAAAATGTCAGTACCATTGTGCTGTGTCTGGTTTTTAGATGAGAATCTGAGAAGGAGTTTTATTTGTCAAAGGCAGACCGGAGGCCTGAGCACTCGCCATACCCGCACCGTCAGCATTGAGCTACCTGCTTCTTTGCTGTTGCTGAGGACAAACATGATGTAGGGGAGGGTTCAGAGACAGGAACCTCTAGAAAGAGGAGCTTCCAAAAGAAATAAAAAATAAACTTGGCTAAAGCCCTTCATCTCAGAGAAATGCTGTGGGTTTTTCTGTGTGGCGTGGTTAGGAGAGGAGGTGCTGCCCGGCTGCGATGCCTTTCCCATTCAGAACCTCCAGGGGCAGTGAGCAGAGCTGCAGACAGAATGACGGCAACGCGGGTGAACAGGAGAGAGGTCAAGGTCACAGCCTGGGTCCTCTGCCTGTGTACACAGCTCTCCCATACCACTACTGCATGCAGCTGTTTTGGGGGGTTTTTTTTAAAGATTTTATTTATTTATTTGAGAGAGAGAATGAGAGAGAGAAAGCAGGAGAGGGAAGAGGGTCAGAGGGAGAAGCAGACTCCCCGCTGAGCAGGGAGTCCGATGCGGGACTCGATCCCGGGACTCCAGGATCATGACCTGAGCCGAAGGCAGTCGCTTAACCAACTGAGCCACCCAGGCGCCCTGCATGCAGCTGTTTTTATAGAGCGACCAGGTAGAGGCAGAGAGCACCAGCATATTGGGTGCTGAGCTCCGCTAGAGCCCTGTTGCATTCCTCCACAGGGTCTGTTCTGTGTTGCCCTGGTGGTCCCCCAGAAGCCTGCCTCCCTTGGCCTCAGCTCCCATGCTGCCATCCCTGTGATTTCTCCTCAGGTCTTCATGCCACTGGCCCTTCACCTCCTTCCAGCCTGGAGGCCCACTCAACATCGTGGTCCTTTCATAGATTAGACCAGACCCTTATAAATATTTAGCACCTGCCATGTACTGAGATGGAGATGCTCCTGGAAAGTTCATTTTCCCTGAATTTTGTGCAGAAAATGGTTATATACAACAGGTTCCTAAAAATCACGCTGTGTGTGGGTTGGGGGATACAGGGGAAGAGTGGGTAAACTTATTTGGAGTAGAATTTAGGCCATCAGAACTTTTTAATGCCAACAGAAAACTTTCATCTGCACTTAATTCCTCTCAGAAAATCAAGAAGAATGCCAAACTTTACCCAAATAAAACATAATTTAATAAATGGTTAACTATAGGCAAGGGTAGAGAGACTCATTACACTTTTTAAGTTAAACCTGTTTGATTTACAAGGAACACACTAAGATTTCCCAAGGCAAACTGGTCTGAAAACTATTTAACATTCTCTTTAGGTGTAAAATATTTGCAAAATTTGTATGAAGACAGGATACCTTAATTATTGTTCATGTTCAAGTCACTACATTGCCAAACCCTTCTTTTGAGTCTACATTAGCATTTATATTCACTCATCTCCTTCAACAAATGACAGAACAAACTTGGATCTCCCTGGAAATGAGATCTTTGCTCTAATTCAGTCTAATTAAGTTATCCAGGAGAGCTGATGACTGACTTCCCGGGAAAGTCAACATTCTCCTTCCACAAAGCTTTCAGCCAACTCTCCAGGGCTACTTCAGTGGCTTCCTGTGTGTCTCCCCACCTCGGACATCTCCCTGATGATGATGTGTGACTTGTCTGCTAGGCAGTCTCTCTTTTTTTCCCTTGGCCCCAAGAACTGCCACCCTTTTCAAGACACAATACAGGCATGGCCTCCAACACCATGGGAGTGCCCATCTCATGGGTATTTTCTGGGTCTGGGGGCGGCAGCAGCCTGAGAAGTTGGCTGTGCAAAACCAGAAGAGGGAAACAGGAAAGTATGCACCAGCCTCCAGGATGGGGAGGGACAAGGACAGGTGGGTCCAGGGTGCCTGGAAGGGTCAGAGGTGCTAGAGATGACTCAGGGACATTTGAGGTGAACAGGGCACACACAGCCTCAGAGCGGCAAGAAGCATCCCCAGGAGTGCGATGTTGTCACTTGGTCTTTGCAGTCAGATGTCATCTATCAGAGTGTGTTTGAACTGATCCACAAGGAGGACAGAGCCATGTTCCGGAGCCAGTTTCTCTGGCCTGCAGATGCAGCACCTGTCAGCAGAGAGGGTGAGCAGGACATCCACCGTAAGTCACCAAGGCTTGTTGGGGGGGAGAGCTAAACGCAGAATCAACCCTGTACATGTGTTTCAACCCTTATAGTCCATGAGGAAGAAATCAGACCGGGAAGCCAGGCTTTCTCAGCTCCAATGTATATTTTGTTAAGCACTGATGGAGCACTCACTAAGTCCCAGGTGTATGAGGGGAAGAGAAGAGGAAGGGCTGCATCGGGAATCAGGTAGTGTGTGTTGGCATAGGACTCTGCATCCTTCAGAACCATCTCATATCTGTGAGCTCATGTGGTCCTCCTAGGAACTAGAAAATACACATAAGGCATGAGCATCTGTTGATTTTACTACCAGTAGGATACAGGGAGGGATTTTTGCAGAACTTGTTCACTGCTGTATTCCCAGTGCCTAGAACAGTACCTGAGACAAAGTAAACATATAAATGTTGAGATGAGGAAAGTGATGTTTGCCCAGATGGATCCAACTGGTGAGTGATAAGACTCACGCTGGAGGAAATACCCTCCCTGCCTGCCCAGGTAAGAGCATCCCCTAAGGGCAGACAGGTGCATCCCCTGAGCGATGATCAAGCTGGTAGGGGACTCATATTTGTGTATCTGGTGAGTATACGAGGTATGAGGCCATTATGGCCATAGCGTGTTACTCTGCCAACTGGTGGGATACCATAGGCAAAAGGCAATATTGTCATTTACAAGTAAATGCTATTTTGTAAGTCCAGATACAGGACCCCTTTCCAAGTATTTAGAGTACATTTAAGGCACCCACACAGGCTGCAAAGAAAGGCTCTTCCCTGTTTTGTTGTGAAGGATGGTTAGAAAAAAATAAAATACTCAAAAAACAGAGGCTTCAATTAGAAAAAAATGAATCCATATGCCAATGTGCACACTAATAATGACATGCTTTTGTGATGGATAACTTAAAATACTAAGCACGAAGAAATTTACAAGACTGACTACAAGATATGGTTGTGTAACTTCATAAGACACAGCTTTATTCAGTTCAGCTTTGGCTGCTGTGATTTTAGTCCATCTCTTTCCAAAGCCTGCTCCCACTCCAGACATTCTACCCAAGACTCTGTCTTGACCTGCCATAAGTCCAGCAGGGTAGTTACTTATCGCAAAACAGGTCTTCACTTTTTTTCTTTCCTATTATCAGCTCACTGAAGGGAGGAACCCTCTCCTCAGCATTGAGCTTTGCACCCCTGTGCCTCCACCCCTGTCCCTGTTGACCAGCTAGGGTCAAAAGAGAAAGGAAAAGAAATTTGAGGTCCAGACTTTCATACAGCTCCTGACACTGCCAAGTCTGAATTATGTCCTTAACAATGGATACTCTGGAATTTTGCATATAATTTCATACTTTTAAATACCTTTTACACTGTTATAGCCCTGCAGTAGCAGAAACCATACAGCAGTATACCCACATGTTTATAAATGACATTTCTTCAGAATAAAAGTAAAACTTTAATGCCATGCTATAAAAATGCCAGAAAAATGTCTGAAGACCACCCAACTAAACCAAATTCAAGTTGATGTGTGTTTTATACATGTGTGTATATGTTCTAACATTTATTGAGGGTATACCGTGTGCCAGGCACTGTGCTAGGGGTTTTATTAAATGACATTACAGGGGCGCTTGGGTGGCTCAGTCGTTAAGCGTCTGCCTTCGGCTCAGGTCATGATCCCGGGGTCCTGGGATCGAGCCCCACATCGGGCTCCCTGCTCCGCGGGAAGCCTGCTTCTCCCTCTCCCACTCCCCCTGCCTGTGTTCCTGCTCTCGCTGTGTCTCTCTGTCAAATAAATAAATAAAATCTGAAAAAATAAATAAATAAGATTACAATAGTAAAACTTATCAGATCATAAGCCTTCCTTTGTTCCTCCCTCTAGCCTGCTTTTTTACTCTTCTGCAGCACTTAAGTCTAGACCAATCAATTTTCATGTGACACAGGGAAAACCATCCATGTAACTATAATCTGACTTGTCAGGTTGAGAATTACAGCAAAAGAGAACAAATTTGGTTTTTGCATCTTTGACTTTCTAATGAAGCTTCATTGGTACTTCTACTTTTAACCCAAGAGTTTGGGATTTTTCTCATTATCCTTTGCAAAGACTTCCCTACAAACCCCTAGGACAGGAAAGAGAGCAAACTGAACCAGCACTCCAAAACAGGTTGAAAGCAGCATTGTTTTTCATGGATAAATGGGGCAGGAGAGTGCAGGGGGAAGAAACAGCATGAATGCAAAGTCCCCGAAGCAGAAGTGCACTTAGCATAGATAAGCAATGGCCAGGAGGCCACTGAGAAGGGCACAGGGAAGGGGAAACTAACTGGCCAGCGCCTGGGCAGGAAAGGGTGTGGGATAAGGGAGGAAGTCACTGAAGAGTTCTAAACACAAAATGGACATGGTCTGATCTATATTTAAGTCACTCTGGGGGCGCCTGGGTGGCTCAGTTGTTGGGCGTCTGCCTTTGGTTCAGTTCATGATCACAGGGTCCTGGGATCAAGCCCCGTATCGGGCTCCCTGCTCAGCGGGAAGCCTGCTTCTCCCTCTGCCTGCCGCTCCCCCTGCTTGTGTTCCCTCTCTCACTGTGTCTCTCTCTGTCAAATAAAATAAAAATAAAACCTTTAATAAATAAATAAAGTCACTCTGGCTACTGAGTGGAGGACAGACCATAGGAGCAAGGGTGGAAGCAGGGACACCAGTTAGAAGGCTATGGCAAATTTAAAGGGGGAAAAAATGATGAGAGTAACAGCCAATTTATATAGAGGTTACAATGCGCCAGGCACTATTCCAACTGCTTTACATATATAAATATATTTCTCCTTACAACCTTACTAAGTCAGATCAGATAACTGGGACCTATGGAGATGTTACATAACTTGTCCAGGGTCCATGCTCTTCTCAACTAGATGTTCCACCCAGCTGATGAGAGACTGACCAGCATAGCAGAGTGAAGTGATGAGAAGTAGTTGGCTCCAAGGAATATTTCAACAGTAGAACCGATAGGGTTCCTGGATATATATGTTATGTGCAGCATCTCACTTTTAATTTGATTCTCATGACACTCTAAGGCATGGAGGCAGGCAGGACTGCTAGCATCATCTGATGAATGAGAAAGCCAGCTGGAGTGGTGGATCAAGGTCATCCTACTGGGCAAGGCCAAGGTTCACTGGGCCACAGGGCTTGTGACCCCACATTCTCTCCACCCACCAGCTTCTTTGGGAACTACAGATATTTCAGTTCTGTGATGATGAGTGTTCTGGTAGAGCTTCCTCATTTGTCTTCCCAGCTCTGCCAGGAGAGAAGTTTCTCTCACTTAGTGGCACCTCCACCGACAGCCTGCAGCATCAGCCCTTGGATGACCCCTCCTATCTGGAAAGAAGTTTTGTTTGTCGGTTCCGCTGCCTGCTGGACAATTCTTCCGGGTTTCTGGTAATCACACTGTCCTTACAGGCTCAGGAACTTCCTATACCAGTGCTCTGCCCAGATGGGACACTGCCCAAGGGTTGAGCCAGGCTTCCTCACCATCCCAGGATGGTGAATCTGGCCTTCAGCTCACTGCCATTTCAGAATACCAAGTTGTCTTTTGAACCTTCCTCTGCCTGGTTAAGATATGGGATTTGTTTACTTGGGATTTAGTTACACCTGCTACCTATAGTGCATCCTGAGTGGAGATCCCTGGTGAACCCAGGATGTTAACATCCACCTTCTTCACCATCCCCCCCCAAGTCAGCTGAAAGTGCCTACCAATTCCTGGATACCCTCTCACGGCGCAATTAACTCTGCAGCCCTTTGAAAAAGGCTGTGTGGGTCAGGGACTGAAGGGAGGACTGAGAAGCCATGAAAAATAATCAGGGCCTAATGGGCAGAGCAGAATGAGGAAGCTCCAAACCTGCACACACCTATACTGAGTCCTACCCGTTCAACTACAAGGAGGGCAGGGGACCCTATGAGTTCCGTAAGAGGAAAGTCATATCGACTATTTTAGCTACTTAGCATCCTCTTCTCTTTCCCCTTCTCATTATGTTTGGGGTCTCCTTTTTCTAGGAGTTGAACTTCCATGGCCATCTTAAGTTCCTCCCTGGACAGAACAATAGGTCAGAAGATGGTATCCTCCTGTCTCCTCAGCGCACCCTGTTTGCCATTGCAGCGCCTTGCCAGCCACTCACCATCCTGGAGCTCCAAGACAAGACATTTCTTTTCCAAACAAAACACAAATTGGATTTCACACCTATAGCCTGTGATTCCAGGTACATCCCTCTGACCAGAAATCATGACTCCTAGAGAACCAAGGGTGCTCCCAGAGCAGTTATGGTCCAAATCCTGAGTCTAGAACCAAAGGCAAGGCAAGAACAATTGGCCGATCCTGTCCAAACAGGCTCTGGAATGAGAGTTAGCAGAGAAGATGCCGCTTACAAGGGCAAGGGAGCAAACCTTCCACGTAGGCGCACGCGGGTATGATGCAGAAAGCAAATCCCAGGTAATACGTGTCTCCCTCTCAGAGACTTCCGGTAACAAATCATAGTGAACCCCCAAGAAGTCCCACTATGAAAAACCTAACTAACTAGGTTTGACCCAGTTGTTCCCAAATTTTGACCAGTGAACCTTTCTGGGGGGAATCAGTTAACATGCTACGAGGCCAGTGCCCTTAGAACACACTCTAGAAAGCCCTGGCTTGAGGGCAAGTGCTTCGGCGTATCGTTAGAGCTGGAACTTGCAAGTTTTATTTCCTCCTCAAAGATGCTGGGGAGTCAGGGCCCTTTGATGAAGGCAGTGGAATTCGCCCTCAACAAGGTTAATGTGGGTACTGACCCCCGTTCCACAGCACAGGTTTAAAGCAGAATTTGGGGACAGGGCACCACGCTCCCGCCAGCGCGGAGGCCTCTTCGAGGTGGGCTCCAGCCCCGAGGCTAGCAGAGGCGCCCCCTCCGGACCCGGACGGCCCAGGGAAGGCCGCTGCCGGCGCCCGGGCGCAAAGCTGGGCGGCCTGCAAAGGCTCCCCGTGAGGCGCTGGCAGGGCTGTAAGCCGAGGGGGTGCCGCTTCTCCTCCGCAGAGGCAAGCTGGTCCTGGGCTACACCGACAGCGAACTCTGCAGGACGGGCTCCGGCTACCAGTTCGTCCACGCGGCCGACATGACGCACTGCGCCGAGAACCACGTGCGGCGTGAGTTCGGGAGGCGCCTCCCGCCTGCTGCCGCAGCGCCGGCTGCAGAGGGCTGGGGGGCGGGGCCCGGGGCTCCGACGCGCGCGCAGTCCGTCCGTCCGTCTGTCTGTCTCGGCAGTGATGAGGACGGGCGAGAGCGGCCTCACGGTGTTCCGGCTGCTCACCAAGGAGGCCGGCTGGCTGTGGGTGCAGTCCAACGCCCGCCTGCTGTTCCGCGGCGGCCAGCCCGACTGCATCGTCGCCCGACAGCGGGCCCTGACGTAAGTAGGGCCCGGGCGGGAAGTGAGGGCCCTGTCGTAAAGGAGGGCCCGACGTCTGCGGTGCCCGACGGCAGAGCGCGCTGACAGAAATGAGGTTCTTGCGCCCTCCCCGCGGTGAGGACCCTGTCGTAAAAGCGAGGTCCCGACGTACGTGCGATCCTGAAACAAGACGTAAATAAAAGCCCCTAAGGGAGGCCCCAACACAGATGCGGGCCGGAAGGGCGGGCCCGAAGGGAGGGTCCCACGCAAATGCGGGCCGGAAGGGCGGGACCGAAGGGAGGGTCCCACGCAAATGCGGGCCGGAAGGGCGGGACCGAAGGGAGGGTCCCACGCAAATGAGGGCCGGAAGGGAGGGCCCAAGGAAGGGTCCAACGCTAATGTGATTGCGGATCAGTCAAGATTGTTGTCAATATATCGCTGTATTTCCTTCAGGTATGTAAGTTTTATACTTGAAATTATATTCTATATATAGTTTTATATATATATATAAGTAAATGGAATCCCAGAAAAAGAACCGAGAGAGTGGGCAATATATCTATACCTATATCTATCTATCTTTTTATGTGCGTGTGTGTATACATGTTTGAAGAAATAATGACCAGAAACGTCTCCGGTTTGGGAAAAATTATAATTACAGATTCAAGAACCTCAGCAAATTCCAAGCAGGATAAATACAAAGAAAACCACACCAAGGCATATTCTGGTCAGATTGTTGAACACCAAAGCTAAAGAGAAAACTTTAAAAGCAGTCTAAGATAAAAAGCACATTACATACAAGAAACAATTCAGATTATTGTGGACTTCTCAACAGAAAAAATGGTGATCAGAAAACATTGGAACAATATCTTTGAAAGTGCTTTTAAAAAATTGTCAACTCTGAATTCTGTGAACAGTGAACATATCCTTCAAAAATAATAGCAAACGAAGACATTTTCATTAAAGGAAAAAAAATCCAACAATTTATTGTCAGTAGATCTGCACTATAAGAAATGCTAGAAGAGGGCGCCTGGGTGGCTGAGTTGGTTAAGCGACTGCCTTCGGCTCAGGTCATGATCCTGGAGTCCCGGGATCGAGTCCCACATCGGGCTCCCTGCTCAGCAGGGAGTCTGCTGCTTCCTCTGACCCTCTTCCCTCTCGTGCTCTCTATCTCCCATTCTCTCTCTCAAATAAATAAATAAAATCTTTAAAAAAAAAAAAAGAAATGCTAAAAGAAATATGTCAGGTGGAAGGGAAATGAAATCTACTAAGAGTTTGAACCTTGAAAAGGGAGTGGACAGGATGAGAAATGGTAACCATGTGGATAAATATAAAATACTATTTTTCCTTTTTGAAAAATACATGTGACTGCTTAAGCCAAAAATATAACATAGCATGGGATTTATAACATATATAGATGTAATATATATGACACCTCTAGGATAAAGGATAGGTGTTAGGAGTACATGGACCATTGCAAGAGGCATATGTTTTATGTAAAGTGGCACAGTATTAATTCTAAGTAGACATTGAAATCTTGAGGGTATATTTCATAATTTCAAAAGCAACCATTAAAAATATAATGCAAAAGATAGAACCAAAAATACAGTATAGAAGTGAAAATGAATTTCTTAAAAAATTAATGTATCTAGGCAGGAAAGGGGTGAATAGAGGGGAAGAAGGGGGGACAAACAAATATAATATAAAAGACCCAAATCCAGACATTGCAATAATGCCACTAAATGTTAATGGATAAAACACGCCAGTTAAAACACACAGATTGTCGAAATGGTTTTTTAAAAAAGCACTCAACCATATGCCTTCTACAAGAGATATATTTTTAGTATATGTGCTGTTGAAGCAAGCACAAGAAATATATTTTTAAATAGTGACACAAGTTGAAAGGAAAAAGACATAAAATAAGATATGTGGTACAAGCAGTAAGTACAAGAAAGCCAGAGTGGTGGTATTCATATCATACAAAGCAGACTTAAGGACAAAGACTATGACCAGAGATCTTAAGGTGAGATACCAGCTTCTCTAAAGGTCCCTCCAGTGATGGAGTTTCCTATGCCCACAGCATCCTGGTCAGCTCCTGTCAAAGACACTCCATGTTAGTTCAGTTTTCCTTTGTGGACCTACAAACCAAATGTGAGATTCCAAGTGGAGTCAGGCCAGCAAGTGAAGGTTTTTCACCTTGCTGAGCGTGGTGTTGACATGGCTGTCGGGGCGGCCCTATAGCAGCCATATACCATGTGTCTTTTGGAAGGGAAGAAGGGAGAGGAGGAAGGAGGGGGAAATTATTTTTCACAGTGAAAAACAGTTGCATGTATCATACTTGCATAATGATTCTTTTCGACGTAAACTTGAAGTTTAGGGAATTTCTACATGTGTTTTTGGAAAACTCATCCCACAAATAAGCAGTTTCCTCTGAGACTGCTTCAGAATTCAAGACAGAAAGTATTGGCCAAGATTTTATACTCCAAAGAATGCAAAAGAGAAGCAAGTTCAATATTATGTCTTCTCCCTTGGATGGAAAAACCAGAACAGATGATGTCCAGCGCCTTGCTCACTTGTTCAGTTACTTGGCCATTACTGTCCCCTGACCAGGAGACTCCCTTTCTCACTCATATACCCATTCTCAGATGTGGTCTTGTGTTTTCTTAACCACAGGAATGCAGAGGGGGAGGAGCACCTGCGCAAGAGGGCCCTGCAGCTGCCATTCATCTTCACCACAGGGGAAGCCATCCTGTATGACAGCAGCCCCCTGAGCCCTGTGACTGCCCCCCCAGCCAGGAAGCAGATCAGGGCAAGGAAGGGCACCCCCACTGGTCAGGGCCCTGTGCACCCAGGCTCTCTTCTGGGAGCCATGATGCAGCAAGATGAGTCCATATACTTGTCCTGCATTGCCCCAACCCCACAAGGCTCACTCTTGGAGAGGTGGAGGTCCAATGACAGTCATGAGTGCAAGGAAGAGCAAGAGGAGGAGGAAGACCACTCCCTCCTGGCTCTCACTGAGACCCTGCTGGAGAAGGACACAGAAGAACAGCCTGATCTCTGCTCCACTCTCCAGCACCTGGGGGTCACCGACCTCAGCCAGCGTCTGTGGGAAGAGAGCCTTCTCAGGGCTGACTCAGGCCCTGCAGGATCTCAGAATTGCCACCCACTACCACCCAGCCAGGGAGGGGGCGCCCCCGGGGGAAAGGAAGTGCTTTTTCATGACAGTGGGAATGTGGCACTGCCCCCACCACCCAGCACAACTGCGCCACAGACCCTGAAGCCACAGCCTTCACTGGGCTCGGGCCAGCTCAGCATGGAAGTGACTCCACCTCAGCACATGGGCACAATGCCTGGCTACCTTCACACACACACCCAGCATTTTCTCATCTCTGGCCCCACACTCCAGAGTTCTCCACAGTGGCAGCTTCAGCACAGCCAGGATATGCCTTTGAATTTCAGGATATGCCAGAAACCAACAATATTTGACCTCAGCCCCCTCCCTGAGGCCTCCAGCCCCAGCCAACCTGTCCAGGTGTTTCAGCCAAACCACACATCTTCACTCCCTTTAGGAAAAAATGTCCCTGGACACCTGGCTCAGCCAGGTGCTCGTGTTCTGGATTTTTGCAAAGAACCCGTGACCTGGACAGCCTCACACAGTGGTCAGTGTCAAGAGCCCTTGATCACCTCAGATCCCACCTCCTGTGGCACCTATCCTTTGGAAAGCATTTGGGATTCCCCCATCCAGGGCCAGCCAGCACTAGTCCCTGTGGAGGTGGAGTCAGGGCAGGTAGCAAGGCAGGCCCAGCCTGACCCCTTCCACCACCTTTGGTCGACCATGGCCAACCTGTGCCCTCCATCGGCAGGGCCAGCCAGTGACATTCCTCCTAACTTGTGCTGGGGTTTGCCCCCATCTGTGCAGGGAGAAGCAGGTAACCCAAAGGACACAGCTGGGAGTCAAGAGCACCCACCCCACTCCCTGGTGGTGAGCCAGTTCTCGGGGAGCTCTACCTGCCCTTCCCAGGAGCTCCTGCATAGACCCTTGGCTATGCAGGACTCTTACAGCATGGACCCCTGCCCAGCTGCCAAGCAACAGCAGTGGGTACAAATGGGGCTACAGACCCAGGAAGCTTGTGGGCCAGTGAGAGAAGGGTTGCCAACTGCCCAGCCCTTGGGTGGCTGCCCAAGAGATGCCATCCCCCAGGCCCTGAAGCTGAGCCCCTTCCTATGCTCCCTAGGCATAGGCAGCAGCCAAGGCAAGAGCCCAGCTGAAGCCACAATGCACAGCAAGGACAGACGGGTCATCGCAGCCCCAGGGGCTGTGGGGAGACCCCAGGTGCAGTCCAGCCTGACCCTGCCTCACTGCCCTCCTGACTCTGCCTGGCCACCTGCATCTATGCAGGGCAGCCGTGACATCTAGCTCCAGGTAAGTGTTGGCAAGCAGGACCACGGGGATTTGTGGGTAGCAGGGAGGGGCACTCTACCTCACTGGTCAAGTGCAGAGCTGCTGGCAAATCTGGATGTGAGGGGGCATCTGCCCAGCTGGCTAGTTTCGGAGGGGGATCCCACCAGCCCAGCTGGTCCGAAGCACAGCATTACTGTGAAGCTGCAGTGCAGGGATACATGGAGGGATTCTGCAAATGTAGCAGGTCACTGTCAGTGTTGGTCGACTGAGGCTAGTAATGGTGGCAGGAGCGGCTTTACCCCTGGGAGTAGTGTGGTTGTAACCTGGTGGGCCCTCCAGCTGGGCATCACTGAGCCACCTGGACACCTGCTTTGTAATGTAATTTAGCCCAGCTTTGGACCCCCAGAGTTGGATTGGTTGTATTCTGAATTTGACACGCTATTCGGCTGTGCTCCCCCCAGTACCATTTCCAACACCAATAAGCAGGTTAGTGCTCAAGCATTGCTCACTGCCTGGTGCTGGCAGGGAATGAGGACACACATACAGATCCTGCAAATAATTGTAATTCACACCCTCAAATGCAGCTTCACATAAAAGTCACACCAGCAGTGTTGTGACCCCTCCCACTTCACACAGAGGAGCAGATGTGCCTTTCCGGTGACATAGGGCTGCCCTCAGGGCTCAGCTCAAATCTGGTTTTCCTGAACCCCAGGCAGCCCGATATAGCTTCACTGGGAGCTCCCCTTCACTTCTCTGGATTTTCTGCCCCTTCTCATGTCACACTGCCACCTCTCATTTCTGGCATCCTCGGGCTCCCTCAGCTTACACCCCCTTTCCAATTTTTTATTTTCCAACTGTTGTAAGTTAGAAAATCAGAAGACCGAATCTGTTAGACTTCTATCTGAAACCAAAGTAATTCCTAATTAAAGCTTCAAACTTACATCTTTTATAAACAAGTATCGATTTTAGAGTCCTTGGGTTAACCCTTGTCTTCTGTAATTTTGTTCTAACTGCTCTAAATGTTTCCCATTTTCCCATCAGCAGTGTGACCAAAACAAAGTGCACAGTACCATACCACTTGGGATTCCAGGCCCAAAAGGAAGCACGTTTTCCTCCAAATTCTGACTCAGAAAGACTGTATTGTGCTTTTTACCCCTGTCTGTGGACATGATCTGGAGTCTTAACTACTGACATTTTCCCTGGAATTGAAGTATCTTAAATTTTTCATATTGCTGGGTGAATATTTAACTTTTTTCTATGTGTATAAATACACACTTATCTGAAAGCTTATTCTCTGGATCCCAAAGAGTGTGTGTGTGTGTGTGTGTGTGTGTGTGTGTGTGTGTTTTACTTCATTTCATTCTGTGTACTTTATACTCAAGACACATATGGAATTCTCATCTTTGTTTAAAAAGTAACTTTTGAATCACAAAAACATTAATAGGAAAGGGACACTATGGACATATTCCCACATTTGCCTTCACGATGACACTTCCAAGCTCAGAGCTGAAGCCAGCATCAGACAACCTGTTTGCAATCAGGGCCATCCAGACACATGGTTCTTACAGCATGGTGACATGCTGACAGCCACACGTGGGGAAGGGATATGTGCCCTTTGGCCTGGACCCCTGGAGAGGGCTTGACTTTCACCCAGTATCTTGGACACAGGAGAAGTGGGTCCTCTGTGGAGCCCATGTGCAGGAGGAATGGTGTTCTGCCCTAGAGGATGGCATGGGAACGTGGTAGATGGAAGATCCATACAGTGGTACACGTTTGAAGCACAGGGTGCATGCCCCTCAGTCTCCCAACAGAGCAAAAGGAAAAAGGTTGGCGGCAACTGCTTCTCCTTCCATAAAGGACTCAGAATGGTTGAGGGTTATAGTAGCACTTCCACTGACTTCTGTGGCTTCCACCACAGGACTCATTGTTCAGGAGCTAAATGGACCAGATGTCATCAAGTATGACCACCATTGGACCTGCTCACCAGTGTCACCCAGAACCAGGCACATAGTAGGTGTTTAATGAATGTGCATTGTATGTATGCATGAATGAAAGCACAGGTGAAGAAACCACAGCACAGAAACACAGAGGCCCAGGAACCAGCCCAGTCAGAACCCAACAGAAGGACCCTTCTGATGCCACCAGGTCCACCAGCAGTTACCAGAAACCGTGTGACCTGCACAGGGCAAGCCACCATGTTCATTTTCCACAGCATCAGATCGGGTGATGGTTGATGTTTCATGTATGGAATGTCTGCCATTTTGGACCCTTGGACCTAAAACACTGAAGCATCAACTAAGACCCTGCAGCCTGACAAATGGGAGAAAACACACACAGAAGTGTTCACCAGTACTCATAAATCCTTCCACCTGCTCTCTCAAACCAAAAATTACAGCCTCTCATCATGGGGAAAGGGGAAATTCTCTAATCTCATTTAGAATCTGTACATGGCAGTATGTCTTAACAAACCATGGTCTATTTGGAGTACTTTTTTAATGTTTTTCTGTCCAAAGTAAACAGTTTAATCACAAAACAGTGCATGTTCTTGGACACTCTGAGGCCTGCCTTGATGTGAAGAGTTGTCCTTCCATGGTATTTTCAACTGGGTCACAAGTTTTTTAAAACTACTTAAAATGTTCCGTGTGAAGGACAGACTCATTACATGTGTAACAATCTGTGCATTCCATTTCTCTGTGTTGTTTATATACTACCATGGACTATAATGAAACACTGGCAGTCAATGCACAGCTCACAAGAATATGTCTGTTGTTTCATTCATATATGGAGTAGCAAATTACCACAAAACGTAGGCTATTAAAACAACAATCATCTCTTTGCTTATTATTCTGCAATATGGTGGGCTCCACTGGATGGTTCTGTTATGGGTGTCACCTGCATCGTTCATGTGACTGTGGTCATCTGGCAGCTCAGCGGGGGCTCACTCACATGTCTGGCAGCTTGCTGGGTGTCAGTCAGGCTCCTTGGTTCCCTCCCTTGTGGCCTCTCCAGTGAGACACTAGGATTTCTTGGCTGCAGCATGCTCCAAGAAGTCAAGCCCCCGTGTGCAAGTGCTTATCAAGCCTCTGCTAGGGCAGGTGATCAAGCCAAGTCACATGGCCAAGGCCAGAATCAAAATGGAGGGTAATCAGGAACATAACACTGGGAGGGAGGCTTCATTGACACCAACCAACAGTCGTCCTCTCCCGCAACACTCTTGGGAGCAGTAATCTCCGGTAACAGGTGAGGGGCATTCACCACATCCATGTGAACATGAGTCGTCCAGAACTTGCCCCAGAAAATGTCTTTCAGGGACCAGTGTACAAAAGTCTATTTCATGGGTGGTGAAGCTGGGCTGGTCCTTGGAGACAGCAACCCATGCAGTAGGAGGGTGGGGAGGAGAGCTCTGTCCTATCTAGGCACAGGGTGCTCTCCTGGAGGAACTTCAGTTGGGCTAAGCTTGGGCATGGGGACTTCCTTTCCCACTTCCTGTCACCTCTCCCTCTTCCCTTCTCTGGAGCCTGGGGTCCCTCCTCCTGCCCCAACCACCACCACACCCCCCACTGCCTCCCCCACGTCTGGATGAGAAGTCAGGGGCAAGGAAGACACTAGGTGAGCATCTAACTGAACAGAGCCCACAAAGATAAGAAAGGCTGGTGGGCCCTCAACCCGACCTGAGCATTTACATTTTTAAGAATGAAAAATATTATTACTTTATTTAAAAAAAGAAAGAATTAAAATCAATTACAATGATGTCTCCTTGGGGCACTTTCCAAACTACAACAGTCACACTGGCCAGCTTCCCTAAGCAGTCCTGCCTTTCCCAGAGACTGTCAAAGCATCTGTTTTTCTGCTTGTGTTCATTGGCAGTAAGGATGATGAGGAGACAGATGCAAGCTAGGTTCTTTGGGCAGCCAGCCTTCAGGGTCGTGGTGGCAGGAGAGATGAGAATGCAGAGGAGTCAGGCCTCAGCCCACTTAGGAAGCCAGGCTCAGGATGTCTGTGTACCAACCACCCAGGTTCCAGTCTGTACCCAAACAAGTAAAAAATAACCACAAACATATAACTCATTTTAAAAGCATACAACGTGAAGGAGCTTAATTAGCTAATGTTGCCAAACAGCCAACTTTGTGACTTCCCAAGGTGATGTCCAAATTCTGTAGTTGTCCTTTGCTTCCACAGAATGTACTCATGTTGCCCCAAAGCCTTCAGTTTCTTGTGAATTGCACTCTTGTCCCAGAAGTTACAGGATTCCCATTAGGTAAAGCACAAACCCCTCATCAGTACCCTTGATGCAGTCAAATTGTCCCAGACTCATCAATCATTAAAAGGAAAAAAATCAGCCTTCCTAATAATTTGGGTGTACAGTATAATAAAGACTATATTTGGTTTCATCAACATCTTGGAAATAATAACTTTTAATCAAATATAACCCATACCTTCAGCAAAATATTATTACATTATTAAAAAAAGAAAGTATATGTTACATGGCCAGTAATACCATAACCTCTTACTAATATAATCATTATTCAGCATATTAAAACAGATAGTAAATGTGTGCACATATATGTGTGTGTTTAGTTACAGGTCTGACTCTGTGGTGAGTGCAGGCTTTCTGGTTCTCTTGTATTTGTGGTCTGGGCCAAGCAGGATGAGTTGAAGCAAATGTGTGTGTGAAAATCAGCCTGACTGATGAGCTCAGATGATTAAACGGTACTCTTCCTTTCTACTGAGTATGACTTGAAAATAATTTGATGACTGTCCTTTTAACTTGGCGCACATGCTTCAGGACACTGTAGACAGTTCCCCAAACATTCTTTTACAACTACCATGATTCAGATTGTGCCAACACTACGAGAGTGCTGCTGTCACTGATTCAGGGGACTGCTTCCTGAGGCCAGGGCAGATGGAGGGGAGGCCAAGTGCTTGACTGCCCAGGGCTAGGACTGGCCACAAGGAGATAGGCTAGGAAGGGTGGAGTAAAAAGGGAAAGAGAGTGGGCAGGCTTTTGAGGTCATAAACAAGCAGTCGCAGGTGGCTAGAGGGGCTGGCTGTACTTGTTCACTCTTATGGGATGTGGCACACACCACCTTCTAAGGTGCCAGGCTCCAACCAGCTCGAGAAATCAAGGGAGCTTCTTCCATCAGAACTCAAAGGGCATAAAACGACCCAGAGGGGCCTCCACTGCTGCAGGGTTTCTATGAGTTAGCCTGGGAGGGGCTGCACTAGGCTCCCCTTCAGGACCTTCATGGATTGAATATGCCCCTCACTCAGTCAAATTCATGGACACCACTCCTGGAGCTGGGTCAGGGGTTCCCCCCCCCCAAGCACATGGGCTGAGAGTGGGGTAGGGAGTTTCCTAGAGGGAATTTGGAGTTCTCTTTAGGGGTTATCAGAGGAGATGTTGTTGGAAGACGTAAACAGAAAACCCAACTCTGTCTGATTTAAACAGCTAGACGGGATTGCTCCCCTAGCTAGAAGCCCAGTGCATAAGGGAGTCTTTGGGATAATCCAGGGTTGCTGGTGTTTCTCTCTGGTTCTTGGTGTTGCCTTGTGCAGTGTGTTTGCTTCACTCTGGACAGGTAGCAGGTCCAGAGCCCAAACCACAGCCACAACGTGCCACATAGGAGACTGTCCTTCCTTCCTGTCCCTCTCAAGAGCAAATAAAATTTCCCCAGAGTTTCCAGAAATAACATTCCACTGATCCAAGATGGATCATATTCCTGTGTGTGAACTAATCATGGGAGAAGAACACAGGGAGGGTGGGATTGCCTGGGGTTGTCTGGAATTTCCCAGGTAGATTTGGGAGACCCAGAGCCCAGCACTGGAGCTGGGTTCATCTCACATTCCCAAGAATTGCCTCAATAGAGAAGTGACTGTACCATGAGCAGAGAGGTCTTGGGGACACAGGCAGTCATGAATCTTCTGAAGGCTTGGTGGGCTCTCCAACTTTACCATCTAATGAGCTTCACTTCCTGCAGCTATGCTAGGACCACAGGTGGCCACAGGACACACAGTAACACAAGAGCTGCAGTCTAGACAGACCCAACTCTGAACATGGAGGCCTGTGAAAGTCCAGGGCAGCTCTCACCCCAGTTCCGATTGGAAAACACAATATCATAAAGTATCAGTATTTCCTAATTGACCTAAGGATTCAGTGAAATCCAGTCAAACTTACCATGTTTCTCATAAAACTTGAAAAGTTGATTCAAAACTGTATAAGGTAGATGAAGGGCCAAGATTAACCAAGACATCTAGTCATAAATAAGAACAAAGGGCCATACTTGCCATATGAAAGCCTAGCAAGGCTTTCATAAAGCACAACAATGAAGAGACTATGGTGTTAGTACATAGTCACACAGTAGAGGACTAGAGTAGGAGCCCAAAAGCAGACCACACATCTATAGGAACTTGATATATGATGGAGGGGATCAGAACTATGGGGAAAGGCAGTATACCTGGCGGTCCCACAGATCTATCTCTTGCTTCAACAGTATCTAGATGGAACAGACCCAGGGGCTCCCCTTCTACCAGCCTCCAACCACCCTCCAACATTTTTTCCAGTGGCAACCTTCAGAGCCATCTTCCCCGGCACCCTCTGCCTCCAGGCCCAGCCAACACCCTATTTTTTTTTTAAGATTTTATTTATTTATTTACTGAGAGAACAAGAATGAGAAAGAGCACATGAGAGGGGGGAGGGTCAGAGGGAGAAACAGACTCCCTGCTGAGCAGGGAGCCCGATGCAGGACTCTATCCCAGGACTCCAGGATCATGACCTGAGCCGAAGGCAGTCGCTTACTCAACAGGAGATCAAAGAAAAGAGTAGCAACAACTCTCTGAACAGAAAAGCGACCACTTTCTGGAAGGTAGGACGTGCAGAGTAGTGAATCCGAGGCGATATTTGGGAGGATAGGTGGCGGGGGAGGGGGCCTCCGTCGGCCACTTCTCGCAAGTGATAGAGCCACGGAGCACAAAATCGGAACTTTTAGAAGTCGGCTCCTCTGAGGGACATCACTCCTTTGGCTAAGCAGGGGGTGGAACCCTTGTGGGACAGTGTGGTCTCAGGACCCTCAGGGTCACAGAAAGACTAGGGGTGCCTGAGTGCGGCAGAGCTCCCAGGTATCAGAACAGGGAAGCCACCTGCAGAGACGGTGCCTGAGTGCGGCAGAGCTCCCAGGTATCAGAACAGGGAAGCCACCTGCAGAGACGGAGCCACCTGCAGAGACGGCGCGGGCTCTCAGGTTGGGGTTGCCATAAACTGTGATTGGCGACACAGTCGGGCCACTGCTCCTCCAGCGGGGACCCAACAAGCAGCAGATCTGGGGAGACTCCCTTTCCTCCCCTGGGGAAGAGCGGCGCGGGAGCGCACTGCAGGGATCTGCTGGGTTTGGAGACTCCACACCGAGTCGGGTGCCAGAGATAGAAACGCTGGGTCACAGGCTGGGTGAGCACGGAGTGTGGCCGGAGACTGGGAGACAAGAGTGACTGCTTTTCTCTGGGGGCGCACTGAGGAGTGCGGCCCTGAGTTCTCGGCTCCTCTGGGGTGGAGATTGGGAGGCCATCATTTTCACTCTCATCCTCCAAAGCTGTACGGAGAGCTTGCAGGGAACAAAAGCTCCTGAGAGCAAACCCGAGCAGATTGCTTAGCCCGGACCAGGCAAGAGCGGGGCAATTCCGCCTCCGGCAAAGACATTTGGGAACCACAGCAACAGGCCCCTCTCCCAGAAGATCAGCAAAACCCGCCAGCCAAGACCAAGTTCACTGATCAAGGAGAACGGCAAACTCCAGCACTAGGGGAATACTGAGCATAGAATTCATGGCTTTTTTTACCATGATTCTTTAGTCTTTCAAAGTTAATTTTTTAAACTTTTTTTTTGAATTTTTCTTTTTCACTTTTTCAACCAACATCTTATCAATCCCTTTTTTAAAAAACTTTTTTATGTTTCATTTTTAGAGTCATATGCTATCCCTTCATATTAGTTACCCTTATTTTTGGCATATATATATAAGTTGTTCTCTCTTTAAAGTTTTGAGATACAGTTTCTTCTAACAGATCAAAACATACCCTAAATCTCTAGTGTATGGCTTTGTTCTAGTCTCCTGCCTGATCACATTCTCTCCGCCTTTTTTTTCTTTCTTTTTTTTTAAATCCTCTTCTTTCTTTTTTCAAACAACTTCTTATCAATT
>NW_027397160.1:1768368-1808648 GCF_003265705.2 Callorhinus ursinus | reverse complement strand
TAAAAGACCAAAATACACCCAAAATCTAGTGTGTGGCACTGATCTGTGCACCAGCCTGATCATATTTGATCATATTCTGGTTTTTTGGTTTTGTTCTGTTTTTCTTTGTTTTTATCTTTTTCTTTTTTTTTTTCTTTCTTTCCCTTTCTTTTACCCTGGTTTCAGGTCTTTTCGGATTTGTTTAGATTATATTTTCTGGGTACGTTGTTAACATGTTAGCATTGTGTTCTCTCATTCATTTATTCTCCTCTGGACAAAATGACAAGTTGGAAAAAATCATCTCAACAAAAAGAACAAGAGATAGTACCGACTGCCAGGAACCTACTCAGTACGGACATTAGTACGATGTCAGACCTAGAGTTCAGAATCGTGATTTTAAAGATACCAGCTGGGCTTGAAAAAAGCATGGAAGTTATTAGAGAAACCCTTTCTGGAGAAATAAAAGAACTAAAATCTAACCAAGTCGAAATCAAAAAGGCTGTTAATGAGGTGCAATCAAAAATGGGGGCACAAACTGCTAGGATAAATGAGGCAGAAGAGAGAATCAGTGATATAGAAGACCAAATGATGGAAAATAAAGAAGCTGAGAAAAAGAGAGATAAACAACTACTGGATCACGAGGGCAGAATTTGAGAGATAAGTGATACCATAAGATGAAACAACATTAGAATAATTGGGATCCCAGGAGAAGAAGAAAGAAAGAGAGGGGCAGAAGGTATATTGGAGTAAATTATAACAGAGAATGTCCCTAATGTGGGGAAGGAAACAGGCATCAAAATCAAGGAGGCACAGAGAACCCCTCTCAAAATCAATAAAGATAGGTCAACACCCCGACATCTAATAGTAAAATTCACAAGTCTCAGAGACAGAGAAAATCCTGAAAGCAGCTCGGGACAAGAGATATGTAACCTATAATGGTAGAAACATTAGATTGGCAACAGACCTATCCACAGAGACCTGGCAGGCCAGAAAGGACTGGCATGATATATTCAGAGCACTAAACGAGAAAAATATGCAGCCAAGAATACTATATCCAGCTAGGCTGTCGTTGAAAATAGAAGGAGAGGTAAAAAGCTTCCAAGACACACAAAAACTAAAGGAATTTGCAAACATGAAACCAGCCCTCCAAGAAATATCGAAAGGGGTCCTCTAAGCAAAGAGAGAGCCTAAAAGCAGCATAGACCAGAAAGGAACACAGACAATATACAGTAACAGTCACCTTACAGGCAATACAGTGGCACTAAATTCATATCTTTCAATAGTTATCCTGAATGTAAATGGGCTAAATGCCCCAATCAAAAGACACAGGCTATCAGATTGGATTAAAAAACAAGACCCATAGATATGCTGTCTGCAAGAGACTCATTTTAGACCCAAAGACACCCCCAGATTGAAAGTGAGGGGGTGGAAAACCATTTACCATGCAAATGGGACACCAAAAGAAAGCTGGGTTGGCAATCCTTATATCAGACAAATTAGATTTTAAACCAAAGTCTGTAATAAGAGATGAGGAAGGACACTATATCCTACTTAAAGGGTCTATCCAACAAGAAGATCTAACAATTGTAAATATCTATGCCCCTAACATGGGAGCAGCCAATTATATAAGGCAATTAATAACAAAAGCAAAGAAACACATTGACAACAATACAATAATAGTGGGGGAATTTAACACCCCCAACTGAAATGGACAGATCATCTAAGCAAAAGATCAACAAGGAAATAAAGACTTTAAATGACACACTGGACCAAATGGACTTCACAGACATATTCAGAACATTCCATCCCAAAGCAATGGAATACACATTCTTCTCTAGTGTCCATGGAACATTCTCCAGAATAGATCACATCCTAGGTCACAAATCAGGTCTCAACCAGTACCAAAAGATTGGGATTATTCCCTGCATATTTTCAGACCACAATGCTTTGAAACTAGAACTCAATCACAAGAGGAAAGTCGGAAAGAACTTAAATACATGGAGGCTAAAGAGCATCCTACTAAAGAATGAATGAGTCAACCAGGAAATTAAAGAAGAATTTAAAAAATTCATGGAAACAAATGAAAATGAAAACACAACAGTTCAAAATCTTTGGGATGCAGCAAAGGCAATCCTAAGAGGAAAGTATATAGCAATTCAAGCCTTTCTCAGGAAACAAGAAAGGTCTCAAATACACAACCTAACTCTACACCTAAAGGAGCTAGAGAAAAAACAGCAAATGAAGCCTAAACACAGCAGGAAAAGAGAAATAATCAAGATCAGAGCAGAAATCAATGAAATAGAAACCAAAAGAACAGTAGAACAGATCAAAGAAACTAGGAGCTGGTTCTTTGAAAGAATTAACAAGATTGATAAACCTCTGGCCAGACTTATCAAAAAGAAAAGAGAAAGGACCCAAATCAACAAAATCATGAATGAAAGAGGAGAGATCACAACCAACACCAAAGAAATACAAACAATTATAGGAACATATTATGAGCAACTCTATGCCAGCAAATTAGATAACCTCGAAGAAATGGATGCATTCCTAGAGATGTATCAACTACCAAAACTGAACCAGGAAGAAATAGAAAACCTGAACAGACCTATAACCACTAAGGAAATTGAAGCAGTCATCAAAAATCTCCCAACAAACAAAAGCCCAGGGCCAGATGGCTTCCCAGGGGAATTCTACCAAACATTTCAAGAAGAATTAATACCTATTCTTCTGAAACTATTCCAAAAAATAGAAATGAAAGGAAAACTTCCAAACTCGTTTTATGGGGCCACCATTACCTTGATCCCCAAACCAGACAAAGACCCCATCAAAAAGGAGAATTACAGACCAATATCCTTGATGAACACAGATGAAAAAATTCTCACCAAAATACTAGCCAATAGGATCCAACAGTACATTAAAAGGATTATTCACCACAAACAAGTGGGATTTATCCCTACGCTGCAAGGTTGGTTCAACATCCGCAAATCAATCAACATGATACACTACATTAACAAAAGAAAGAACAAGAATCATATGATCATCTCAATAGATGCAGAAAAAGCATTTGACAAAGTACAGCATGCTTCTTGATCAAAACTCTTCAGAGTATAGGCATAGAGGGTACATACCTCAATATCATAAAAGCCATCTATGAAAAACCCACAGCGAATATCATTCTCAATGGGAAAAACTGAGAACTTTCCCCTAAGGTCAGGAACACAGCAGGGTTGTCCATTATCACCACTGCTATTCAACATGTATTAGAGGGGGCGCCTGGGTGGCTCAGTCGTTAAGTGTCTGCCTTCGGCTCAGGTCATGATCCCAGGGTCCTGGGATCAAGCCCCGCATTGGGCTCCCTGCTCGACGGGAAGCCTGCTTCTCTCTCTCCCACTCCCCCTGCTTGTGTTCCCTCTCTTGCTGTGTCTTTCTCTGTCAAATAAATAAATAAAAATCTTTAAAAAAAAAAACAACACACATAGTATTAGAGGTCCTAGCCACAGCAATCAGAAACAAAAAGAAATCAAAGGCATCCAAATTGGCAAAGAAGAAGTCAAACTCTCACTCTTTGCAGATGATATGATACTTTATGTGGAAAACCCAAAAGACTCCATTCCAAAACTGCTAGAACTCATACAGGAATTCGGTAATGTGGCAGGATATAAAATCAATGCACAGAAATTATGGCATTCTGAAGGGGAATAAGTCGGAGGGGGAGATGAACCAAGAGAGACGATGGACACTGAGAAACAAACTGAGGGTTCTAGAGGGGAGGGGGGTGTGGGGATGGGTTAGCCTGGTGATCGGTATTAAGGAGGGCATGTTCTGCGTGGAGCACTGGGTGTTATGCACAAACAATGAATCATGGAACACTACATTAAAAACTAATGATGTAATGTATGGTGATTAACATAACAATAAAAAAGATTTTAAAAAGTCAGTGGCATTCCTATACACCAACAACAAGACAGGAGAGAGAGAAATTAAGGAGTCGATCCCATTTACAATTGCACCCAAAACCAGAAGATACCTAGGAATAAATCTAACCAAAGAGGCAAAGGATCTGTGCTCAGAAAACTGTAAAACACTCATGAAAGAAATTGAGGAAGACACAAAGAAATGGAAAAACGTTCCATGCTCATGGATTGGAAGAACAAATACTGTGAAGATGTCAATGCTACCTAGAGCAATCTACACATTCAATGCAATCCCCACCAAAATACCATCCACTTTTTTCAAAGAAATGGAACAAATAATCCTAAAATTTGTATGGAACCAGAAAAGACCCCGAATAGCCAGAGGAATGTTGAAAAAGAAAAGAAAAGCTGGCGGCATCACAATTCCGAACTTCCAGCTCTATTACAAAGCTGTCATCATCAAGACAGTATAGTACTGGCGCAAAAACAGACACGTAGATCAATGGAACAGAATCGAGAGCCCAGAAATGGACCCTCAACTTTATGGTCAACTAATCTTCAACAAAGCAGGAAAGAATGTCCAATGGTAAAAAGACAGTCTCTTCAACAAATGGTGTTGGGAAAATTGGACAGCCACATGCAGAAGAATGAAACTGGACCATTTCCTTACACCACACACAAAAATAGACTCAAAATGGTTGAAAGACCTAAACGTGAGACAGGAGTCTATCAAAATCCTTGAGGAGAACACAGGCAGCAACCTCTTTGACCTCAGCCGCAGCAACTTCTTCCTAGAAACATTGCCGAAGGCAAGGGCAGCAAGGGCAAAAATGAACTATTGGGATCTTATCAAGATAAAAAGCTTTTGCACAGCAAAAGAAACAGTCAACAAAACCAAAAGACAACCGACAGAATGGGAGAAGATATTTGCAAATGACATATCAGATAAAGGGCTAGTATCCAAAATCTATAAAGAACTTATCAAACTCAACACCCAAAGAACAAATAATCCAATCAAGAAATGGGCAGAAGACATGAACAGACATTTTTCCAAAGAAGACATCCAAAGGGCCAACAGACACATGAAAAAGTGCTCAACATCGCTTGGCAGCAGGGAAATCCAAATCAAATCCTCAATGAGATATCACCTCACACCAATCAGAATGGCTAAAATTAACAAGTCAGGAAACGACAGATGTTGGCGGGGATGCAGAGAAAGGGGAACCCTCCTACACTGTTGGTGGGAATGCAAGCTGGTGCAGCCACTCTGGAAAACAGTATGGAGGTTCTTCAAAAAGTTGAAAACAGAGCTACCCTACGATCCAGCAATTGCACTCCTGGGTATTTATCCCAAAGATACAAATGTAGGGATCTGAAGGGGTATGTGCACCCCAATGTTTATAGCAGCAATATCCACAATAACCAAACTGTGGAAAGAGCCAAGATGTCCATCGACAGATGAATGGATAAAGAAGATGTGGTGTATATACACAATGGAATATTATGCAGCCATCAAAAGGAATGAGATCTTGCCATTTGCAATGACGTGGATGGAACTGGAGAGTGTTATGCTGATCGAAATAAGTCAATCAGAGAAAGACGTGTATCATATGACCTCACTGATATGAGGAATTCTTAATCTCAGGAAGCAAACTGAGGGTTGCTGGAGTGGTGGGGAGTGGGAGGGATGGGGCGGCTGGGTGACAGACACTGGGGAGAGTATGTGCTATGGTGAGTGCTGTGAATTGTGCAAGACTCTTGAATCACAGATCTGTGCCTCTGAAACAAATAATACATTATAAGTTAAAAAAGAAGAAGAAGAAGAAGATAGCAGGAGGGGAAGAATGAAGGGGGGAAATCGAAGGGGAAGATGAACCATGAGAGACAATGGACTCTGAAAAACAAACTGAGGGTTCTAGAAGGCAGGGTGGTGGGGGGATGGGTTAGCCTGGTGATGGGTATTAAGGAGGGCATGTTCTGCGTGGAGCACTGGGTGTTATACGCAATCAATAAATCATGGAACACTACATCAAAAAATAATGATGTGATATATGGTGATTAACATAACATAAAAATAATAAAAAAAAGTTTCTGGGCACCTGGGTGGCTCAGTTGGTTAAGCGACTGCCTTCGGCTCAGGTCATGATCCTGGAGTCCCGGGATCGAGTCCCATATCAGGCTCCCTGCTCAGCGGGGAGTCTGCTTCTCCCTCTGACCTTCTTCCCTCTTGTGCTCTGTCTCTCATTCTCTCTCTCTCAAATAAATAAATAAAATCTTAAAAAAAATAATAATAATAAAAGTTTCAACACAGAAATACATTAAAATAAAAGAATAAAAATTTAAAAAAAAAGAAAGAATGGCTGAAAACTTCCCAAATATGGCCAAAGACATAAACCTATAGATTCAAGGCTGAGAAAATCCAAAAGTGATAAACTCAAACAAATCCACACCAAGACACATTATGGCCAAATTTCTGAAAACTAAAAAAAAAAAAAAAATATATTGAAGAATCAGCTGAAAGATGGCATCTACCTGCAGTTCACTGAATAACAGTGACTTCTCACCAGAAATCATGGAGGTAAGAAATGAGCACTTGGGGTGCCTGGGTGGCTCAGTTGTTAAGTGTCTACCTTTAGCTCAGGTCATGATCCCAGGGTCCTGGGATTGGGCCCCATGGCAGGATCCCTGCCCAGTGGGGAGTCTGCTTCTCCCTCTGCCCCTCCCCCTGCTTTTCTCTCTCGTTCTTTCACTCTCTCTCTTTCTCTCAAATAAATAAATAAGTAAATAAATCTTTGAAGAATAATAAAGAAGAAGTGAGCACTTCCTTTTCAATGGCTGAAAGAAAAGAAAGGCCAATCTAAATTCCTATGTCCAGCAAAAAATATCCTTCAGAAATAGAGAAAGTCAACACATTTTCAAATGAAGGAAAATTAAGAGAATTTGTCGCGAACAGAACTACCCTTTATAAAACAGGCTGAAAGACATGCTCTGAAGAGAAAGAAGACAATAGCAAAGGAAACTACAACACCAGAAAGGAAGGAAGAATGATCAAAAATATGAGAAATTAAATAGACATTTTCATCATGAATCATCTAAATTAGGTCTGACAGATGAAGCAAAAGTATAACACTATCTGAAGTGTTTCCACCTAAATTAATGTGGAGGAATTAGTCAAGATAATTATATCATAAATAAGGGAGTGTAAAGGAACATATAGAAATGTAAGTTTTCCACAATTTACTAGCCTGTAAAATATGGACACTGATAAGCAGAAGATACATAAATATAAATCTTATATACAAGACATTGATAGAGAAACTGGAAACCCAGAAGATCCAGTGGTGTAGCTGATTCTGAATTTGAGTCTGCAGGACAAATGCCCTACCTCATAGGCAGGAAGAGAAACAAATTCACCCTTTCTCAGCCTTTTGTTCTATTATGGCTTTCAATGGATTGGATGAGGTTTACTCATACTGGGGAGGGCAGTTTGCTTTACTCTACCAAATCAAATGTTAATATCATCCAGAACCACCCTCATAGAATAACGTTTAGAATAACCACACCTAGAATAATGTTTAACCAAATATCTGGGCACCCCATGGTCAAGTCAAGTTTATATGAAGAGAAACACTCAAAAACACTATAGGTAAATCAATTTGGAATTTAAAAAACTGTTCAGGTAATCCACATGAAGGCATGAAAAACAGGAGAAACAAAACAAAAAATGAAATAGCAGACAGCACTAATATATAAATAACTACATGAAATATAAATGGTCTGAATAAACCAATTAAAAGACAGAGATTGGTAGACTGGTTAAGAAAACATGATTCAACTGTATGCTGTCTAGAAGAAACTCACTTCAAATATAACAATATAGGCAGTGTGAAAGTAAAAGGATGGAAAAATACATCATGAAAATATCAACATAAGAAAATAAGAATGACCATATTAATCAGATAAAGTAGATTAACACCAAAGAAAATTATAAGAAAAAGGAGAGATTATATCATGACAAAAGGGTCAACCCACCAAGAAGATATAGTAATCTTAACCATTCAGGCACCAAACAACAGAGCTACAAAACACATGAAGCAAAACCATGTAGTGCTAAGAGGAGAGCTAGCCAAATTCAGAAATAGAGCTGGAGGCTCCATCGGTCCTCTCTGGAGGGCTGCTGAACTAACTAAACAGGAAATGAGCAGGTCTCAGAAAGAACTCAGCACCACCACCAACCAGCAGCAGCTACTTGACATGAATAGAATGCTCCAACCAACAACAAGAGAAAACAGCCATCAGGGTGCACCTCACAATAGCAGAAAAGGGTAGGCCTCCCCTCTGGACCTCCCCCAGACCTGAGCCATCACTGGGAACAGATGGGGCTCCAAGTTGGCCTCAGCAGTCAGGATTTGTCTAGAGGTGCAAATGGGTCGCCCCTCCTGCCTCACCTGGGGGCAGACATGAGCAGACAGAGTTGGCTCAGCCAGGCACCAGGACACGAGAGCAGTGCTAGGTGTGTGGCCAGCCTCTGAGCTCAGGACTCACGCCCAGTGCACCTGATCCTGTGAGCCAACACACCACCCAGCAGCAACCACACTGACTTCCTAGAGCCATCAAGGCTTCTTGCCCAGGCCTTGGGATGGAGGTGGCATTTCTAAGCTGGCCCTGCACACCTCCCTGCAGCCCCATCCAATCAAGGAACAAAACATTTCCATTACCACAGGGTGTCCTACTGTGGCACCTCCCCTCTGGGTTCTAGAATCACTGACAAGGTAGGGAAGGATGGATGACCAAGAGATGCTCCTGGCCAGATGGGGTGAAGGCCGCGGTGTCAGCCCACGAAGGCTTGGCAGGGACTCTGGTATCTGTCTCATGAGCTATGGAGATGACTTGCAGATATTCTCAGTAGTTTACTGAGTCCTCCTGATGACTCTTTGGAGAAGGTACGGGATTAACCTTACACATGAGAAAACTGAGGCATGGGGAGATGGAACACTCATTTGAGGCAGAGTTAGGCCTTGAAGCCTGGAAGTCCAGAGCGCTCAGGGAAGGGGCTTGGGTTCTAAGTCCCGGGCCCATCACATCTCCCCATCTGGAGCTTAGGAGAGACGCCTGAGGCCCTTGGGTCCTCAGCCAGTGTGGAATTCGCCTGCAAGAGCTGGTACGCAGGCTGTGCAGAAACCACAAGATCCTCTCCAGGGGAGGAGGAAGGAGGGCCCGACGGGCAGCTGGTTCGTTGGGAGGGGACCTGGCAGGCCATGAAGGTGCCGCCCCACACGCAGATGTCTGAAAGGCCACAGAAGGTGAGTTCCAAAAGTGAAGTGGCCATGCCTCTGGAGACAGGGTAAGCAGAAGGCGATTGTCTCTAGGGGCAAGAGTGGGGAATTCTTTCTTCTCTTACATCACTCTTTCCCAAATGGTCTGTAGAAGAAATGTCTTGATTGTGTAATGGAAAAAAAAAACTTAAATCAAAACAAGACAACACTGGAGCGCCTGGGTGGCTCAGTTGGTGAAGCATCTGCCTTCGGCTCAGGTCATGATCTGAGGGTCCTGGGATCAAGTCCCACGTCAGGCTCCCTGCTTGGTGGGGAGCCTGCTTCTCCCTCTGCCTCTGTGATCTCTCTCACTCTCACTGTCTCTTAAATAAATAAATATCTTTAAAAAAAAAATAAAACAAGCCAAAATACTAAAGTAGTGCTCCCCAGAGCTGTTTCCCTCCTTTCCCCACCTTCACCTGCGCGCGGCCGGCTTCTGGTGCCATAGCTTCTGTGCTTTCGGCCAAGAGGTTTCACATGACAGGAACCCTCAGAGAATCGCTCAACACCCCTGCTGCTCCCCGTTAAGCTCCATGACTCAAATTCTGTTGCTGCATTCAGGGGAAGTCTAGTGAAGAAAATGAAATCTGAAAGAGGTCTGATAACCCTGTCCATTTTTACGGTTGTTGATGCTGTATATTCTGGTGATCTGCCTCCCTCAGCTTGTACATAAAGTGACACTCTTGTTACTCAGCAGGCGTTCTGGGGGACTGTGGAGAAGAAAACACTGGCAGACTTCAACATTTACAATTTTCCTGATTCTTACAGGTAAGATTTGCTTGCCTGCTTAGAATAATGTCTTCAAAGATAAAAATGTATTTTTTAAATAATTTTTATTGTTATGTTAATCACCATATATTACATCATTAGTTCTTGAGGTAGTGTTCCATGATTCATTGTTTGTGCATAACACCCAGTGCTCCACGCAGAGCGTGCCCTCTTTAATACCCATCACCAGGCTAACCCATCCCCCACCCCCCTCCCCTCTAGAACCCTCAGTTTGTTTCTCAGAGTCCATCGTCTCTCATGGTTCGTCTCCCCCTCCGACTTACTCCCCTTCATTCTTCCCCTGCTGCTATCTTCTTCTTTTTCTTTTTTCTTAACAAAGATAAAAATGTATTAATGAGGGTCACATGGATATTCTTTGCTGTGAACCGGAAGGGCGTTTAGTTGCCACATTTTTCTCCCCACTGCGTGTCCCACGGGCTACAAGTCCCATCGTTCGCTGCTGTGTGGCATGGCTCCAAGGGCACCCTGTCCCCACCATCTCCTGAAGACAACCATTTTCTTTGATTTCTGGTTTGCCTTTCATGGTTTCTTTTGGAAAAATAAATACATATATACATGTATTTATATTTTCCCTTCTTATACAAAAAGCAGCATACTAATAGACTCTTGTCACCTTATTATTTTCACTTAACAATATATCCTGGGAATCAAGCCATATCAGTTCATAGAAACTTTCCTGTTTTTTTTTTTTTAAGATTTTATGTATTTATTTGAGAGAGAGAGCACAAAGCAGGAAGAGAGGGAGAGGGAGAAGCAGACTCCCCGCTGAGCAGACAGCCCAACACGGGGCTCGATCCCAGGACCCTGAGATCATGACCCGAGCTGAAGGCAGACACTTAACCAACCGAGCCACCCAGGTGCCCCGAAACTTTCCTGTTTCTTTACGGCTGCACAGGGGATGGGGATATACCATCCTGGGATATACCAGAATTAATTCAACCAGTCTCTGATGGTTGGACACTGAGCATATTCCAATACTTTGCTATTACCAAGTAATAGCTCAGTGAATAACTTTGTACACATGTTATCGCACATTTGTGAAGATGTGCCTCAAATGTTGACTTGAACCACTGGGGTATGGATGTGGTCTGAAACCGTGTGTGTGTGTGTGTGTTTGTGTGTGTGTGTGTGTGTGTGTACAAGGAAGGAAGAAAATGTGATGTGTGACTCCCACGGAGGGGTGGCTTAACGTGTCTGTAATAGATGGTCTTATCTGTTGAAAACAAAAGAACACCTTGATAATCTGCTCTGGGCATGAAAAGCATGGCTCCCAAGGCTTGGCAGGAATCAGAGAAACAAAGATACAAGTGGCTTTCTCTAAGAAATAAACACAATCCTGGGGTGGGAATGGGAAGACATAAAAAGGCACTAAGAGTGCAATGGAGGTTCAGCCTTCTGGAAACATGGTAGCCAGAGGCACAGCTGTGGGCATTATAAACACCCCTGCTAACCGAATGCCCACGGCACACACGGAGCCAAGGCGTGGAATCTCAAAGAATAGGGTGACCTCAGCTGCTCCCTCTGTTTCAAGAGAAAAATTACTTACACCCACTTTGCCTAAGCTACATTTTGTTCATATCCTAAAAGTTATCCAATACAACAATGCAACATCATGCCCATGTTTCAAAGGATGCTTAGGGGACTCACACAGAGACTCTCACAGGGCGGGGGGTCAGAATGGACACTGGAGCATGGGACTCAGGCACAGGCTTCCACAGGGGCCCCAGCGGGACGACAGATGAGCGGCTTGCTCAGTGTCAGAGAACATGTGGGACCCTCAGAACGATGAAGCCCTGGGGGGTGGAGGCCCCTCGCCGCCGGAGCAGTGGGATCCAGAAGCTGCCATTGTCGTGCCTCCAACTGCGCCCCTAGGGGGGACACGGGCTTACAAACTACCAAAAGATGGCTTGTCTGTGCTGCATCTTGTATCCTAGCAACTAGAATGATGCTCTGCTCAGCATAAGCCCTCCTGAGCCAGCATGGAGCTGCCCTCCCACCCAAACCCCTACAGGGGTCAGAGAAGACATGCTTTCAGTAAAGAGGTTGTCCACTACACCATCACAAACTAGAGACCCCAAACACCACAAGTTAGTGGGACTTACACCGAAGGAGGGAGACCATAACCCAAAAGGACAAGGAATGGAGCCCAAGTTGAGGTGGCCCGTGTTCAAGTCAGGAGGTGTCAGGTACCAGGTGGGAGCTGGGGCGCCTGACAGGGTGATGGGTGGAGACCTTAGGGGCAGACACACTCACTCACACATACATATGCGCATCTGAGAGTGCGGTCATTATCTACTTCCGCGGAGAACTCCATGAGCTCACAGAAGACGGAGCTGTAGCAGAGGGCTAAACGCTTTGGTATTAATATGAACAGACCAGCAATTAACCTTCTGTAAAACCAGGTTGCCACCTACTGTCATAGTACATTTGGTGTCTCAAAACAGTCATATTTATGCACTATATGAGCTAGAAAAAAGTACATTCATACATGCACAGGTAAATACAGAAATTAGAGAAATGACTTCAGGGGGTGTTCGCCGCGTTCTTTTCTTGCCCATATGAGACCGGTTTTATTTTACAAAGTTTGGTTCATGGTTTTAGTGATGAGCAACAGAGGCAAATGTGGGAAAGAGACCCTTCTAATTACTAAGGAAATCACTGTACTAATATTTTCACGAAATAAACCAAACCCAGAGGGATAGGATGGGGTGGGAAGCGGCTTTCAGGTGCTGTCAGTCAACCCAAATCATCATGTCTCAGTCAGATTTTGCTGCATAGCAAACCTCTCCAAAACTTAATGGCTTAAAACAAAGATCACTTATCAGTTCAGGATTCCATGGCCAGCAATTCCTCTGGGTCAGCTGAGATTCTCTGACTGGCCGCAGGCTCGCTCCCACATCAACGGACAGCAGTCATCTGCTATGGGGCCGGCAGGGCTGAACACTGCCCCTCAAAATATCGAGCCCTCATCCCTGTAAATGTTGCCTTCTATGGAAAAGCGATCTTCGTGGATGACTAAATTAAGAGTCTGGAGACGGGGGACTGTCCTGGATTTCGCAGGTGGGCCCTAAATGCTTCCACAAGTGTCCTCATAGGGAGGGCCAGAGGGAGGCTCCGGCCAGAGCAGAGGAGGGGCTGTGAGAGGGCAGCGCGGATATCAGCCTGGCCTGGGCTTCCTCACACACAGCCGCGCAGCAGGCGAAGGCAAAAGCAGGTTTCAAGCCCTTGCTTGGAGCGTGTTTCCTGATGTCTCGTTGGCCAGAGAAGTCACGTGGGCAAGCCCGGAGTCCACAGCTGGAGCAGTGGAAGCAGGAGCAAAGGGGCGGGCCTGCAGGGTGAGAAGGGTTGGCAACAGCTCGGAAATCTGCCGCTTACCCGCTCCTTCAGCCCCAAAGGCCAGGCAAACAGACTTCCAACACTAAAATCCCCACCTTAAAATGCCTCCAGGGCCCCCAGGGACTCTTCCTGCTTCTTGGGAGGATTTTCCACTCTGCAGGTTGCCATTCTTGGTCTCTTCTGGCTGCTAGCACAAGTATAGCACAGACTGGGGGCTTCAACAAGACACGTATTCCTCACCGTCTGCAGGGGCCCGAAGATTCAGTCTGTGGGGAGGGCCGCTTCCTGCTTTGGCCACCTCTCGCTATGTCTCCGAGTGGCAGACAGGCACAGGACCTTCCAGCGGCGTCTTCTGTAAGGGCACTAATCCCCATTCGTGTCTGCACCCGCATGACCTCATCCCTCCCAAAGGCCCCATCTTTTAATACCATCACACGGGGGGGAGAGGGGGCTAGGGTTTCAACATGAACTTTGGGAGGACAGAATTCAGCCCCTGACATAAAATTCATGTCCTTCCTACATGCAAATGCACTCACTCCGTCCCAACAGCCCCAGAGTCCTTTTTTTTTTTTTTTAAGATTTTATTTATTTATTTGAGAGAGAGAATGAGAGAGAGAGAGAGAGCATGAGGGGGGGAGGGTCAGAGGGAGAAGCAGACTCCCCGCCGAGCGGGGAGCCCGATGCGGGACTCGATCCCGGGACTCCAGGATCATGGCCTGAGCCGAAGGCAGTCGCTCAGCCGACTGAGCCACCCAGGCGCCCCACAGCGCCAGAGTCCTAACGCACTCCAGCTCCTACTCTGAAGTCGGCCCTGAGGTAGCAGGTTCCTCTCCAGCTGGGAACCTCTGAAACCAGACAAGTCGTGTGCTTCCCAGATACAATGAGGGGACACATTCCCACTCCAAAGGGGAGAAATAGCAAAGCAGAAAGCAGAGAGTGATCCCACGTCCAACCACAAGACAAACTCCACAAGATCTAAGGCTTAAGAATAACCCTCTTGAGCGAGGTGCTCTGCCTCGCAAGGTGGTAACACCACACCTACGGTTCCATGGGATGGCCCAGGGCAGCTCTCCGGGCCTGGGCTCCTGTGCCCAGGCTCCAGGCAGCTCTGTCCTTTGAAACCAGGTTTCAAACTGGGCAGAGGTTTCATGCACGCTGAGCCTGTGCACCCTGCACACTGGCAAAGATGGCACCGCACCCCCCAGAGCGGAGGCCACCACAGCCCATACCACACCAGGGCCCCACAGAGCCACACCTGGGGCGGCAGAGGAGTGGTGCCGGGCAGCAGCTGCCGAGGTCCCACAGGCACGAGTGGCCCCTCCTGCGACGGGAACGGCAGCTCCGCTGAGCTCTGAACGGCTTCTTCCACTGTCTCGGAGAGCAGCTCCCAGCTTCTGTGGGGACAGCTGACCCATACTGACCTTGTCAGTCACTGGGGCACACTCTAGTGCTCTCATCGTTTGCAATATGGGTAGGCTGAGACTTTTCCAAATCTTTAAGTTCTGCTTTCTTTCTGCTTAATGATTTCATGTCTCTCTTCTCTCATTTTGTCATAAGCAGCCAGGAGCAGGCAAACCACACCTTCAACGGTTTGCTTGGAAAGAGCTTCAAGCCAAGTATCCAATTCCATCCCTTGCAAGTCCTACCTTCAATAAATCACTAGGCTATGAGCCCAACTGAGCCTCGTTCTTTGCCCTTTGTAACAAGACGGCCCCTCCCCACATGGCCCACAACGTGCTCCCATGTCTGTCGGAGGCCATCAGAGTGGCCCTCTCACCCACATTTCCTCCAACATCCCGGTCAGGATGACCCAGCGATTCCTCCGGATTAGAGCTCTACAGCCCTCCTCCTTCCCGTCTGCGCCCTCACCAGAGTCCCCGCTGCAGGTCCATGCACAGCAGGGCACTTCTTCTAGCTCCTCGGAGCGCCTCCAGCTCCTGCCCATCACCCGGTTCCAAAGTCACGTCCCCGTTTTCCAGGTGTTTGTGACAGTAGCAGCACCCACTGCTCTGCGCCGATTTCTGTCTTCATCCATTTGCTGCTGGAACAAAAGAGCATGGACTGGGTGGCTTATAAACAACAAAAACTTATCCCTCCCACTCTGGGAACTGTGCCCCCTGCTCCCCACGGAGGTCTTATCACTGCCCCTACACGCCACACTCATTCCTACCTTAGGAGCTTCCCACATGCCATGCCTCTGATCTCAGCACCCTCTGGATCTTCCCCGTGCTCCGCCTCTGTTCACATGCCACCTGTGGGAAAGCACCCCCTGGCGCACCCCCAACCCCTACCCACTCACCACTGTCTCAGCTGGCCTCACCCATGCCTTACTGCACTGCCTCTGCATCTCTCCCCTGCCAGACCCCAGCTACAGGAGGAAGCGTCCTGCTCATCACGTCACCAGCTGTGTCCCCGGCAGCCGGGGCACAGCAGCTCAACATTCATCAAATGAATAAATTGCGGCAGTTAAGGGATCAACCCAAGGTCGCTGAGGAGTGTCAGGGCTGTACGCCACAGAGATTGTCACGCATTTTGAGTGGTTTTTTCCTTACTTGAGAGGAGGGGTGGCAGTGCTATATTCTTCCTGGACCTTGTCTACACCACCAAATCCAGTAAGAAAGAAATTAAAGATCATGTGTGAGGCAGTCCCGTGTATTGGACCCCAGCGTGGTCCTTGGACTGTGAGCCACCCCCCGCCCCCCGCTTTTCATAGGGCTCCCCAGTGACTCTGTCAGGGTGTGGACTCAAGAGCAGACACTGGGGTGGACTGAATGCGTCTTTTCTTTTAAAACAGGCTTGCGGGACGCCTGGGTGGCTCAGTCGCTGAGCGTCTGCCTTCGGCTCAGCTCATGATCCCAAGGTCCTGGGATCGAGCCCCACATCGGGCTCCCCGCTCTGCAGGGAGCCTGCTTCTCCCTGTCCCGCTCCCCCTGCTTGTGTTCCCTCTCTCGCTGCGTCTCTCTCTGTCAAATACATAAATAAATAAAAGAGCCCTGCGTCGTTCCCTTGCTCGGTTTTGGAGGTTGATGGGCTCACTCCTGGGCTCCATCTCGGGCAGGCTCACCTAGCGTAGGTGGTGACACAGAACCTCTCTCTCCCACCCAGTGGCCTGCACGTCTCACGGGACACCCTCGGGGCTTTGGGGGCGGAGCAGAAGTTCTGGGGGTGGTGACCTTGGCCAGGCGGGGCTTCTGTTGGCCGCATCAGGCGCCTGTGGCTTTCGCAGCTTTCAGTGGGTCGCAGCGGGGCCAGGCCCCGCCCACACTCCGGCCCAGCGAGGTCACACCGCAGAGGACAGCTGGGCGGGAGAGGTTGCCGCGTGACTGAGCAGGTCCCCCGCCCCGGGGCCACGGAGGGCCTGGCCACCGTGCAGAGGAGCCCCTGCGGCTGTTTCCCCAGCGGCCGCGCACCTGGGCCCGCAAAGCTCAGAGGAGGCTGCACCCAGCCCACCGCTGCCCGCACCCGCCAGGGAGATCTCAGGAGCTAAGCCGTGGGCCCCTTGAGGCCAGGACTCAGGGGAGGCCTCCCCCTCCCCTCCCACTACTGCTTTTCCGAAAAAGAGTAAAGGAAACCTCACTTAGACGAGGTCAGGCTGACGGGGCGCCGGGGTGGCTCAGTCGGGGAAGCGTCTGCCCTCGGCTCAGGTCATGATCCCGGGGTCCAGGGTTCGAGCCCCGCTTCGGGCTCTCCCCACTGCTTGTGTGCCTTCTCTCTCTCAAATAAATAAGATCTTTTTAAAAGATAAAGTAAAATAAAGTTAGGACGCCCTGAAGGGGAAACGCATCCCTAACCCCTTCCTGCATAGTTCAGCAGGAAGAGGGAAGATTTCCTCTCAGCCCTGCTCCGCAAGCTGCAGTCACCGGCAGCCAACGAGCAGCCCGCCCCCTCCAAAGGGCCTCCGCCCCACACCGCCGCGCCCACTCCCGCCTTCTCTATAAGGACCCTCCTCGCCTCGTTCTCCAGACTGGCCCGCGGTGCCCCACAGGGCGCCTGTCCTGGATTAAGGGTCCTCTGATTCCTGAATAAACACGTTTTATTGGTAAAATAACTCTTCTGTCTTTTGAGGTCGACACTTTCCTGGCTGTGAGTCATCCAGCCCTGCGTGAAAAGTGGCGAAGCCAGCTTGAAGTCTCCAGTTTTCTCTCTCTCTCATCTATTTATTCGGTGGCCTAGCCCAAATGAGCAGTTAACAGTGAAACAGTGTCTTAAATCACTAAAATCCACTTTTGCCGGCTACATGGCCTTAAGAAGCAATCAGTAAGGAATTTTGTCCTTCAAAAAACGTTTCTTGGGGCGCCTGGGAGGCTCATTCAGTGAAGCATCTGCCTTCAGCTCAGGTCATAATCTCAGGGTCGTGGGATCGAGCCCTGGGTCGGGCTCCCTGCTCAGCAGGGAGCCTGCTTCTCCCTCTCCCACCCCCCTGCTTGTGCTCTCTTTCTCTCTCAAATAAATAAATAAAATCTTTAAAAAAAAAAACACACACAAACATTTCTTACTTGCTCTGAAGCCAGGTTTCGTCTGATGTTGCTTTGGGCTTTGCAGACTATGACCCACTTCCTGGGTTTCCTGACAGGGCACCATTTACAGATGAAACGTGTTATTAGGATAACCCAGGAGTAAACCCACCCGCTCAGGACACCAAATTGACTTCCCTTTATTGAGCTGTGTTGTGTAGTTGTATTTGAGAAAAGTGTAAGATATTTTTAAATGTTTTCTGCTGAGATTCATAAATATGCTTTTGGAACAATTTAAAGTGAATCTTTTGTAATCTACCAGTGATCCTAATGTGTGATCATACTATATTATCAGGTCTGTAAAATGTATAGATTATAAAAAAGAAATTCTGAAAAGAAGATACTATATTCATTCATTAATTATTGAAAAGTTGGATTGGCTCCTCATCAGGTTGTGTTGAACGGAAACATTGTTCAAATTTATGAAATGATTATTCACAATTTAGAGTATTTTCTGGCAAAAAAATAGTTATTCATTCAACAAATATTAGTGTTACAGGTGCTAGGGCACATCAGTGAACAAACAAACAGTTTGCCCTAATGAGATTTATGTCCTAGTGCAGAGATGGGAATGTAGAAAGAGCAGTTGGGTTTTATTAATGTAACAGACCAGGAAGCTCGTGACTTTTATCTTGGATACAAAGAAAGGATAAGGTGCACTTGAAAGATGCTGAAAAGAATTTCAACAAATACAATCTTACCAACACAAATTCAAATTGTTACATAAGATTTTTGATATGGAAAATCAGTATAAAATGTAATAGAGTTATCTATCTCTATTTATATGTATATGTAAACATGCAAATTTTTGATATTTAATAGGTTTACTTATTTTATACTTCTTTTGATGAAAATGTGTAGACACACACAGAAATAGTGCAGTGGGCCTCATGCACGTCACCCAGCTTTGGCAATTATCAGCTTTTGCCATATTTGTTTCAATAATCTTCACCTTTCTTTTGGCTGGAGTAATTTCAAAGAAAACCTCAAACACCATGTCATTTCACCTGCAAAACCAACAGTCCCATCTCAAATAAAAAAGACATTTCCTGGGGTGTTTGGGTGGCTCAGCTGGTTCAGTGTCTGACTCTTGATTTCAGCTCAGGCCCTGATTTCAGCTCAGGCCCTGATCTCAGGTCTTGGGATCAAGGTCGGGCTCCGCCCTCAGCGGGGAGTCTGCTTGTCCCTCTCCCTGCCCCTCCCCCTTCTCTCTCTCTCTCTCTCTCTCTCTCTCTCTCTCTCGTTCTCTCAAATAAATAAAATCGTAAAAAAAAGAGACATTTTCTTATTTGACTACAGTGGCATTTTCACACCAATGAAAATTCACCATAATTTCTTAATGTCAGTGCCTATTTCAATTTTAAACTTGCCCTATTGTCTGAAAAAGAAAAATGTTCTTCCATGGTTGGTTTCATTCCCATCAGGTTTCAAACATGGTGTACACACTGTATTTTGTTCCTGTGTCTCCTAAACCTCTTCCTTACGACAGCCCTCTCTCTCAGCCCACACTCTCCAAGTGTGGACAGGATCTGTCCTGTCACTGCCATGTCAAGTGACTGAGTCGTGTACCCTTCCCCCAGAATTCCTAAATTCAGACCTGGCTTCCCGTTCCCGTGGACTACTGTTTCACTAGTCCTTCTACCATCTGTTTCCTGCAGGTAGAAGTTAGCTCTAAATGTTTGACTAGATGCAGGATCCATTTTTTTCCCAGAATATTTAAGTAACTAAATATGTTTTTTTTTAAAAAAAAATGAATGGTACTTGTGAAGGTTAATTTTGTGCCAACTTGGCTAGGCCTATTTAGTCAAATATTGTTCTAGATTTTTCTGTGAAGGTATATGTTAGATGTGATTAACATTTAAATCATTAGACTTTGAGTAAAGCAGATGATGCTCTCTAGGGTGATGAAGGTCTTAGTAGAGATGAGACTGACCTCCCTGAGAAAGAGGGGTTTCTGATAGCAGACTACTTTCAGACTCAAACTCCAGCATGACGTGTCCTGGGTCTCCAGCCTGTGGGAGAGAGGACACCGATACACATGTATGGGTATTGATGACAAGGATAAAGATATAGATTATATAGATGGATATAGAAATAGATGATATCGGTACATGCACATAAATCCTATTGGTTCTGCTTCTTGGAAGAATCCTGACAAATACTGTACTTTTTAAGGGAGAATATTTCAACAAATATAGCTCCCCAAAATATAAAAAGGGCAACATGAAACATCAAATTAATAAAAAATAATGCTGAAAATATTGAAATTATGCTTGCCTCCACTTTGTCTCTTCTGTGTTCAGACTGAACTTTGATGGATTTTGGAGGTGAGCTGTTGCCCTTGGATGGAAAAGAGAGTATATTGTTGAGGGCTACGGCCGTGTTTTCCTAGTTAGTTATTTTAGAAGTCATTTAATATTAATTATGTTCTAGCACATTAAAAAAACAAGCACACTTATTCCTGTTGGGGCTTCACTCAACCTCTACTTTTATGTGTTTTTTTAATATGTAGCCCATTTCCTTTTTGTAAAATTGGCACTCTTACCTTCTTTAAGATGCTGCATGAAGTCTGGCCCAAAATAGCAGTAAATGTCGATGGTCATCATTATCACCAGCATCACCACAATTTGATTTGCTCTGAATACACGTGGAGCCCCTCGCATGGCAGAGAATGCATTCACTTCCGGGGTGAGTTTATTAAATGGCATTTTAGTTTTAAACATGGGACTAATTTCCCAGGCCACACTTAAGAGTACTCCCAGCTGATGTGGCCGGTCTTCCCCAAAAGCCAACCCTTTGCTTTCCCCAGAGGTCCCAGCTCCTCCGCATTACTCATGGTGCTCTGGGCTGTGTGCAGTGGAGCAGAACAGCTCAAATGAGGGCTGCCAGTCCCACCCCTTCCCAACCCGCAAGGGGCCTTCCCTTAACACACCCGACATCACCATCCATCACGCCAATGTCTGTCACAACACATGGTCAGTCCAGCGCCTGCCTGGCAGCTGCGTGAACTTAGGGAAACCTCTTAACCTCTTCACGTTCCATTTACTAGTCTATAAAAGAGGATTAATGTGACTCTCAGGGCTCTGTGAGCATCCGTGTTCATGAGTGTGAATGGGGCTGACTCCAGCAAAGAAAGCTTAATAAAGGCAAATGGACAAACAGATGAATAGACAGACGGATGGACAGACAGAGGGATGGATGGACAAATGGACAGATGGCTGGATGGAGTGTATCTCTTGCCTTGCAGATTCCAACGCATTTCCATATACCTGATCCTCGCCACATCCCTGTGATGTGGGCAGGAAAGGTAAAGTCCCCTTGAAAATAAAGCAACCGTCCCAAGCCTCTGGCGGGAGCAGAAGTGGGTGTTGATTTCCACAGTAAAGAGCAGTATATCCTGGTTACTTCTCACCATGTTGTGAAGTTGAGGACATGTGTCTTGTGTCAGGTCAATATTTCTTGCATGGATAATGTATGGACAACTTCTAAAGAAAAAAATTTCTATCTCACTATGTCAACCTAAATTATCTTTATCATAGAACTTAAATGTATGCTAATATAAACTCAAAACAAATGCTTATGTTGAATACCAATAAAGCCCATGCCCGGGGCCCCCCGGCTGCCGCAAGCTCTGGGGGGAGGGTTCCGGAGACAAGAGGCACAGCTCGAAGGTCTTCCCACCTCCTTGCTCAGGTCCAGTCCAGGATCAACAGGCCTTTGTAGGGGCTCCACTCTGTACTTTCCTCATTTCCTGTGAAAGTAGGTCACAAGCTAGATGCTGGGACACAGCATCAATCCCAGATGGGCTTCTCTCAACATGCTGGGTCATCACAAAGATGATGTCATGATCTTTAACTTTCCAGGAGAGAGGTGCAGACAGGTAAAGGGCAGCATCTAACACAATACCCACCCTGGCCCGGCCTGGCCCGGCCCTCGCCAGGGCAGAGCCCTGAAGTCCCGACTTTCCTCCCCCGTAACTCTCCTCCCACCTGCCCCTTCTCACTCCTGGGGAGGGGGTGCTTCCATGAGCCTCCTCCTCCCACATAGCCAGCTTGCTGTTTGCCCAAGGCAAGGGGTGCATGCAGGCCCTCCTCAGGGCATCAGCCATGCTGTGCCCACTGGCGGCTCTAACCCAGGACCTGGCCTGTCCCTGTGGGGGTGCAGGTGTGGGGGCAGAGGGCTGACCCTCACCCCGGGGCTGGCAGGGCTGCTGAGTTCCTCTGGCCTGGGCTTGCCCTCTCCTACCTGGAGGCTGACCTGTAGGGGTGGCACCAGCAGTCCCTGGTCCTCAGCCTCGAGTGTCTGGAGACTAGCTTTGTCCCTCTCTCTTGGGTGGCCCCACAGCTGCCTGCAGGTTTTCTCATAAACTCTCCGCAGGACCCTCTTTACAGAGACCATGGGTTTGCTGGGGTCCCAGCCCAGAGCCCGGACCCTCTCCTCTCCTCTCACTGGCTGCTGGGCCTGAGCGTCAGCCTTGGGCTGGAGGAAGGCCAGAGCTCACTGGCTCTGCTCACTTCAGGGAAGGAATATAAATCCTCAGGGGCCCCGCCAGATGCTGGGTCCCGATGGGAGAGCTAAGGAAGCCCCTCTGGACCCACCAAATAGGGGTGAAAGCTCGTTCTGGGGGCGTGTGGGGCCAAAGCCCCTCAGCCATGGCTCCCTGTCCCAGCCCCCGCCAGGCACAGCCCAGGGGGAACCCTGCTCAGGTCGGGTTGCTGGAGTAGGCACCACAAATTCCACAAAACCCATGAAAGAGGAGGCCCACACACGGTCAGTGGGAGGAAAAGAAGGGCCTGAGTTTGCATGTGAGGGTCAGGCACCATTTTATCTGCTGCCCCTTCCTGAAAGGCTCCAAAGACACTGGGCAAAGCTGATGAACACAGAGATGCCTCTGTTAGCCACGGAGCACGGCAGTCGCCCCCAGACACACACAGAGCATCAAAGGTCTTGGACTTCGGGACAACAAGGCCAAGAGCATCTGAGGCACAGTTGAGGGGGGAGTGACACGAAGCTGGTTGACCCAGTTGGCCCCTAAGTCCTCTTTCCAGGCTCTGACTCACTAAGGGAGCCTCCAAGGGCCTCCTACTTAGAGGGAAACGACACCAGGTACTTCCATAGGCAGAGAACCCACTGGCTCCAACGGGCCGCGAGGGAGCCACGCGGTATACTTAAGTGAGGCTGGCTATGGGCCTCATGTCCTCTGCTGATGGACAAAGGCTCTGGGTCCTCCCGGAGCCTGCACTCTCAGGCTGGTCCTCAGGTCCCTCTGCTTCTGCACCAACCATCTTCCACACTCAGGTCACACCTGTGCTGCACCTGGGCCCACCTCAGCTGCTTGGTGGAGACGGAGATCCTGCCCTTGGTGCTGGCTGTGGAAGACTCCGCCCCCCCGGGGGCTGGAAACATCAGCGAGGTGTGGGGCCTCTCATCCCCCTTGCTAAGCAGGACCGTCCACACTCAGAGCACCTGGGGTGCACGGAGTGGCCAGCATGAGGCAAACCCTCAGAGGCTGGAGCCCAGTCCAGCGGCAGGACTTCCAACGCCCCAGCCTGAGTGAGGCAGCGTGGAGCCAAGAATCTCCAACACCCTGCAGAAAGATCCTGCCGGCGGGTGGTCTTGCGGCCTGGGGTCTCATCTGAACTCACACGGCTGCACACGCATTAGCCAGCTCCCTGCTGAGTGAAAGCCTGCTGATGCAGTCAGCAGCTGAATTCCAGAGAAAGAAGCCCCGCACGCACAGTCTGGACCCCCGGGGCACCATCTGCGTGTGTGCAGAACACATTTTGTAAAGAACCGGCCAAATGCATCTCCCACGAGGTCTTCCTGTCACAATATTGAGGTTGCTTTGCAGTCTCTGGGGGCAGACGCTCACAGCTGTCAGCTCGAGGGTGCAGAGGACTCTGGACAGAAACCACACAGCGGGGACCAGGGCCAGTGAGCAGACAAGTATTCCTAAACACAACCCCCGCCCCAAGCAAAGGCCAACTGCTTGTCTGCTTGGCTTGAGCCAAAAGGGACTCTGGAGGAGGGCTGGGAGGCAGGGTACTGGAAAGCTATTCACACTCTGAACGACATAGGATGGGGCTCTATAACTTTTTGTCTGTAGCTGCAGACTCCGAGGGGCTGAGGTGGGGAGGGTACCAGGAGGATGGGTGCCCAGAGGCTGCTGGGCTCCCGCCACCCCAGGGCCTTTGCACTACTACCCTTTGCCTACAGAGCCCACTTTCCTCAGGCCACCTCCTCAAAGACACCTCTTCTAACCATCCTCTGTGACCTACACCCAGACTGACAGCCTCTGTTGTTCTTGATATAAACATCCAGAACATTCTCTTCACAGCTCTATCATCACTTGACCTTCTGAGTTTGTTGATTCTGTTCTCCCAGAGTGCAGGAGCTCTCTTACAGTTGCTTTATTTTCTCAGTAGACACAGAAAGCACAGCCACCCGCTGAGAGTGGGGCCTTCAGGGAAGACAGGTGTACAGGGGCAAACACCCTGCCCTGAGGCTCTGGACACCGCTGAGGGGTCCTGGCCAAACCATGACCAAATGGACCCAGAAACATGTTTGGTGTATGTTACCATGAACAGAAACCAGATTCTGGAAACATTTGAAAATCCAGGTTTGTATAACATGAGTAACCCTGCTTCTAAGTCTTTTTTTATTTCATTTTTAGAAACAAAAATTTTAGGTTGCACTTATTATTATCTAATTAAAACATTGTATTGTAGCAACACACTTGTTCCATCCTCATTTTTATATTTGTCAATATTTATACATATTCTCACTGAAGACAAAAAGTGTATTTGAAATCTAGATAAGTAGTAACATTTTTAACCAAAGGAGGAGGGGGTGTTTCATTCAGTTACTTTTCCAAGGACTGTGGTCAGAGCTCCACAGGTTTCCCTCATCACTCCAGATGTGCTGCAGAGAGCCCCTGCCTGGACTCCAGATGTGCTGCAGAGAGCCCTGGCTGGACTCCAGATGTGTAGAGAGAGCCCTAGCTGGACTCCAGATGTGCTGCAGAGAGCCCCTGCCTGAACTCCAGATGTGCTGCAGAGTCCCAGCCAGACTCCAGATGTGTTGCAGAGAGCCCCGACTGGACTCCAGATGTGCTGCAGAGAGAGTCCTGGCTAGACTCCAGATCTGTTACAGAGAGAGAGAGTCCTGGCTGGACTCCAGATGTGCTGCAGAGTCCCAGCCAGACTCCAGATGTGTAGAGAGAGCCCCGACTGGACTCCAGATGTGCTGCAGAGAGAGAGCCCTAGGATTAGAAGGGAGAGCCAGGTAGACAGAGCCCCCTTATGCCCAGCCTGGGCTCCTGCCTGGCACAGGGGCCGCATGCTCTGTGCCCCTGGATGGTGAGGGCTTCTGGTGAGCCCTGCCCCCATTCTAGCATCTTCAGCTGGGACAAGAACCTTGAGTCATAGGATCAGCCAGAGAGACACCATTGACAATTTCCCCCTGCCCTTCAGACCCGCAGCTCTCCACTTAGGACAGGGCTGTGGTGAGGGGTAGGTGGTGAGAGGGACTCTGGATTCCATGCTGCCATGGCCCTGCCCCCAGGTGAGCCAGCTGAAGAGAGAGCTGCTTCCCTGCTGGTGCCTCACCTGTTACTTAGGGCCTTCACCCTCCCCAAGCCTGGCCCTCCTCACAGTCTGCAGAAGCTCACCTCCCATGCCCAGATGCCAGTGGCCCCACGGGGCTTCACGGACCCCGGCGTGGCCCACACCTCCTGCATGTCCTCACAGGGCTGGAGCCTCAGCCTCTCCCCCTGGGAGATCTCCACACTCTGAAGCTGTGTTCTGGCCGTACCTACAAAGTGACTCCTCACCCCCCGCCACATTACCCAGGCACAGCCTATATCCCCTGTGGGCTCACCCATCCCCACTTGCTTTTCCGAGGTCCACAGCCATCCCGACTGCATGTTTGCTCCAGGGGCCGCACTGACATCAGCTTCCTCAGCACGTGACCACGGACACCCAGGACAGCACACAACTCAGTAAGCTCAGCAGCCCCTCCGAGCTGCACCCCCACTCGGCACTCTGGCAGGAGGTTCTGTCCTGCTGGCTCAGGGCTGCCTCCCCTTGCTCCTGTCCTCTGGGCTGGCAGTTCGTCGGCATCATCCGCTCGGTGTCTCCCAGGTGTTGAAAACAAGCAGGGGCTCTGTGGCCCCCATGCTCCCCACGGCCATGGCCAAGGAAGCACCCCAGAGCCCAGGATCACACAGAGGGTAGGACAGCATGAGATGGAAGCATGAGCATCCAGAAGAACAAAAAATAAAGAAGACCGCAGAGCCATGTGGGGTGTGGCAAACAGTTTGCTAGCAGATGTGTAACTGGGACCAAATGCAGAGAAGAGAGAAAACAGGGCAGAAACATGTAAAGCAAAAACCCCCCGACTGTACTAAGATTGATGAATAATATCCACCCACAGATTCAAGAAGCTCATGAACTCCAGACTATTCAAAAGGTTTACACAGAGACAATGTGATAAAAATGCTGAAGACCAAAGCTGCAGAGCAAATGTTAAAAGCCAGAAGAACATGGGATCGACATCACAGCCCGCCAGCCAGGAAAGGGAAGGGCCCCAGGGCTGCCATGCCCACCACAGCTCTTTCCCCCTAGAGCAGCGGGGTGGGTTGCTTCCCCAATGCCCATCCCCAGTGGGCATCCGACCAACAAGGTTAATGATCCTGAAGAGCTGGTGGATTTTGCTTGCTGGGTTTCCCACCTTGTTGTTCTTCCAAGTTCTCCTCTGGAGCAGATGTCTGCACACTGTGCCTGCCCCATCACCGTTTTAGAAGCTCACCACAGGAGAGGGATTCTGCCCCAGGATCTGGTGTAGACTTTGAAGTAGGTGCCGGGATGAGTTAAGACTTTGGGGCTGTTGGGATGGAATGAATGTATTTTGCATGCGAGAAGTACATGAATTTTGGGGGCCAGGAGGCAGGATGCTATGGTCTAAATTGTGTCCTCCAAAATCCACAGGCCTGTCTGCTCCAGCCACTATAACAGACGATCATAGACTTGGGGGCTTATAAATAACAGAAATTCATTTCTCTCAGTCTGGAGGCTGGGAGTCCAACATCAAGGTACCAGCACATTTGTGTCTGGTGAAAACCTGCTTCCTGGTTCCCACACGGGCTGCTCACTGTGTGCTCATGTGGAGGAAGGGACAAGGGTGTTTTCTGGGGTCTCTTTTATGAGGGCACTAACCCCACTCGTGCAGGCTGCACCCTCAAGACCTAATCACCTCCCAAAGACCCCGCCTCCTCATACCAGCACAGTGGGGGGATTAAATTTCAATATATGAGTTTTGGAGGGGCACCAACATTCTGTACATAGCAAAGCCCTGACCCCCAATGTGACTGTATTTGTAGATTGGGGCTTTAAGGAAGTAGCAAGGTTAAATGAGGTCACTGAGGTGCAGTTCTCACTCAGGCAGATATGTCCTTTCAGGAAGAGACACCAGAAAGCCCCTGCTCCCTCTCCCTGGACACATGGAGAAGGCGGCCATCTGGAACCAAACTGTCCGGCCCCTTGGTCTTGGTCTTCCCAGCCTCCAGAGCTCAACCGTCGTTTCCGCCACCGGCCTGAGCGGACTGAGAGAGTCTAAGTCCGGCTGACAGAACAAGCAGACAAAAGTATCAGTCAAAAGCCAACTGTCTGAACAAGACAACTGATCGACTTGATCTCGATGATGCGCTGAGGGCTCTGTGTCCAACAACAGGAGACACACTCGAGTACTTATGAACGCGGCTGACACACGCAAGTCGGCAGATTTCAGGAGAATGAAATCCCTCCAGTTGTTCTCGGACCACAGGGACATTCAGCTAGAGATTAATAAGGAAAAATAACTAGAAAATCCCACCTTTTGAAATTACGCCACAATTTCTAAGTAGCCCATGGTACAACAGAAGAAATCATAATGGGAATCAGAGAATATTTGAATCTGGGAGATACTGAAAATATATCAAAATATGTAGTTGCAGCTAAAGTATTTCTAAAGGAAAAGTCAAGTGTTGGTGCATGCATCAGAAAAGGAAAGAAGTTGAAAATCCACAACTGAAGCATCTACCTCATGGGGGGAAATTAATCTCAACCCCTCCCTCACAACTGTGGCAGAAACGCAGGCCAGGTGGAGTGCTGATCTACACGCCAAGGATAAAACAAAATAAGCTATATAAGAGACTACAGAACATCTTATAGACCTTGGAATAGGAAAAGATTCCTTAAACAGGACACAGCAAGATTACCCATAAAAGAAAACAATGTCAAATTGGACAAAATAAAACTTAAGAACTTCTGTTTAAAATACTCTATTTTTTTAAAGATTTTATTTATCCATTCATGAGAGACAGAGGGGGAGAGAGGGAGAGAGGGAGAGAGAGAGAGACAGAGAGAGAGACAGAGAGAGAGAAGCAGAAGGAGAAGCAGGCTCCCAAGGAGAAGGGAGCCCGAGGCGGGACTCGATCCCAGGACCTAAGCCGAAGGCAGACGCTTGACCATCTGAGCCACCCAGGCGCCCTAGAATACTCTAAAGAGAGGGAAGAACAAGGCACAGAGTCAATGTTCACAGAACAAACCTACGAAGGACTCCTAGCGGGATTATCTCAAGAACCCCTGCACAACTGATGAGAAACACAACCGCCCACTACATCCACACACCCACCAGGACGGGCAAAAGACAAACCGCAGACAACAGCAGGGGCTGAGGGTGCGCAGCGCCGGCCCGCGCATGACCGCGAGGAGGCACGTCTGAAAAGCGGTCTGGCCGTTCCTGGTGAAGCCGAGCTCGGTGTGCACATACGTGCGTGCACCCCTCACGGCAGCTGGTCATGGGAAACGAGCCAGCTGTCCAGCACGGGGTAAGAAGACGTGAACTATGGCACATCGGACGGCAGGGCACTGCACACAACCTGCGGGCGGGTCTCCCGCATGTAATGGGGGCTGAGGGACGCAGACACAAACGGACCCTCAGACTGCACAGGCTCCCACACTGTACCACCGCCGACCTGGCCGACCGTACATCAGCTTCTTTCTCACAGTCTGCAGGCTGGACGTCCAACATCAAGGCCCCAGCACATCTGGTGTCTGAAGAGACCGCTTCCTGGTTCCCAGACGCCACATTCTGCTGGGTCCTCCCGCCGGGGCAGGGGCGAGCCGCCCTCTGGACTCTCCCCTCGAAGGGCACAAATCCCATCATGGGTGGCAGGGCGGCCCCCCCCCCCATGGCCTAACCACCTCCCAAAGTCCCCACCCCCTCATAGCATCACCTTGGGGGGTCGTTTTCAACCTGGGAATTTGGGGAGGACACAAACAGTCTATAGAAAACAGACAACTTGTAACTCCACTCACACAATGCTCAAAACCAGGCAAAAGCAATCTATAGTGTCAGAAGTTCGGCATTACCAACCCTTGGGAGGTACCGAGTGCAAGGGGCGCTGTTACACGGATGTCCACTCTGTGAAATTTCACTCATCTGTGCACTCATGACTTATGCGGTTTGGGCTATATATCTTATATTTCAATAAAAAGTTAACTAAAAATCAAAACAATACACACAAAAAACTGCAGACCCGTCCCTCCAGGCTAGAGGAGAAAGGTTACGAAGCAGTGCCAACAGTGCGACCCCATGCTTGTAACAGAGCGTGTGTGCACAGAAATGGGATACACACCAACATTCATTTATTTAAAAATATTTATTGGGCATGTGCTATGTGCCAACACATAATTTATCTGGAAGACATCTCTACAACTGTACTACATGCAGAGTCCCGTCACATGCGTTTCCAGCTGCAGGTCCCGCACGGCTTGCTGGGACCCCACACTCCGCACGGTGCGGGAGGAACCAGGGCAGCAAAGGACACCATGACACATGATGCGTGAACAGCCACTTTCACAGGAGTACGAGGTTGATGCGTGTGTGTCCTACGAGTTTAGAACTAGACCTAGCTAGGGACACTGTGCCACCGACTCACCCACAAGCCAGCACTGTGGACACCTGGAGACACAGCCTACTTCTAGAGGACGGACACAGGCAGTGACGGCGGTGGGGGGCTCCCGCCCAGCACAGCGCAGCCGTCGGTGGACGACCCTGACCACGGGCCCGAGCCCACAGACGCGGGCAGCGAGAACGTGGGCCCCCGTCCCAGTGCGTCTTCGTTCGCGCGGGTTCATTCCCGCAGTGTCTGCACACTGCTTCCCACAGAACTTCAACTGTCATCTCCAGATGGGAAAGACTTTTTCTCCACCCTGAAAAAGACAAAGAAAACAAAGCAATCAAATCAGAAATCATTTCAGTATGATTAACATGCAGTACTTCCTAATAACAACTTAATATTTTACAAAAGAACATTTAGGTGCAGAAATTTTTTTAATGACAAACGCTGAAACTTATAAAATTAGCATAAAACAAAGTATAAAAGAGGTATTAAAACATAGGGAGAAGCCCTCTGGTTTTTTCTGCCCTACACTACCCCATGAGACTCCCCTGTCAGCAGCCTCTGTGAGACACAGGCCCCGGGCCCCACCTGGCCACAGTTTCACCGTGGGCGGGATGGTTCCTCAGCCCTCGAACCGCTGCCACGGTGGGAAGGTGACCCACACCACACGCCTACATCACGCACCACCGGCAGTGGGCCGGCCCCCAGCCCCGGCTCTTCACCGGGGCCTCCTGGACACGCAAAGGGTGGACCTTGGCTGGGCTGGGCCTCTGCCCTCACAGACTCACCTCCTCGCCCTCTGATTCCTGTTCTGCAAGTGACAGCATTCACTTCCCATCAGGAGGGTCAGAAAAATAACACAGCAGAGGAGGCCGTGTGGTCTGGCCGTGGGATCACCCCAGACCCGTCTCCTAGGACCAGCGCCCCAGCACCTGACTTGACAGCTAAGTATCTTACTTTCTGCGATGTGGGGTCTTGTGTGGAAGTGACGGACCAGCTCAGCGCCACAGACATGTGCCTCCTCCACACGGGGTTTCTCTGCAACACAACCGAGCCTGTGACCACATCTCCCGTGAGGACGGAGACAGGCTCGTCCATCATGAACAGCACCTGCTTCCAGTGGGTGGTGCTGCAAGACACGGGGCATGGGGTCACCTCTCTGGAGCCGGACTCTTCAGGTTTACCCGCACGCGGGACAGACGCACCCCAGCCCTACGACCCGGACGGCCTCTGTGGGTTGCAGGGACTGAGTTACAAGCCAGGGTGGACGCAGCTCCTGGATGCTGCCCAGATTCCGGGAGGGTGAGGGCAGCTGGTGCTGGTGGCTCAGAGGACACATGGCCGGGCACAGGCCCCTTACACCCTGGCACAGTGGGCATCTACCCAAAGTTCCCTGCTTGGTCTCTAAGCTGCCAATGCCCGAGATCTAGTCTCTGCAGTCCAAAAAAGTGATTATTCCTGTGAGAGTCAGGCGGAAGGTAAGCATGACAACTGTAACATTTGGGAGAAATGGTCACAACTCCCAAGCTTTTTAGGTTCTACCGGCTCTGAGAGCATGGCACAACTGCCTCTGCCCGACACCTGCGTGCACCCCACGGTCACGCTCACCGGCTTACCCTCCCTCCTGCCTCACCCACTGTGAGAGTCTCTCTCTGCCTTCACAGAGCGCTTGTCCCATGTCTGCACCCTGCTTGCCCCACCCCACCTGTGTGTGGACACACTGGGGGAAGACTACCCAGGCACACGACTGTCCACTGGGTTTCTCGTGTTCCTACCCTCATCTGGTGACAGCTCACATCTGTGCTGGCTGGATCTGGAAGGAAGGCTGGCCGGAGCCCCAGCCCTGCCACCTCCACAGGACACTCGGAGCACACAGCCCCTCGGCTCTGCCCCCGCTTTACCGAAGGGCATCTGGGGTCCTTCTGGGCCCACTGCCACAGCCAGCATCTAACCCAGACGCTGCTGCAACCCCCCCTGGTCCAGGGCAGTTACTGAACAGGACAACAAAGGCCCCAGAGGAAGTCAGCGTTTCCAGGGGGGGCTGCTGTGTCCAGCACAGAAGCAGACGTCAGCTTCCCAGGATGCTCAAGCAAGTGAGCAGCATCAAAATGTTACTGCAAAAAAATATTTGTCTCAAGGGGCACCTGGGTGGCTCAGTCAGTGAAGCGTCTGCCTTCAGCTCAGGTCATGGTCCCCAGGGTCCTGGGTTCAAGCCCCACGTTGGGCTCCCTGCTTTGCAGGGAGCCTACTTCTCCCTCTGTCCCCTACCCCTGCTCGTGCTCTCTCTGACAAATAGATAAAATCTTTTTTTAAGAGATTTGTCTCAAGAGGCACTGACCTTCCCCCAGAAAGTCTGAGTTAAAAGCCCCTAGAACTCTGGTGGACTGTGTTTGTATGAGACCATAGGAAGCTAAAGCAGCGTCCAGGGCAACTGAGGAAGCCCAAGTCTGCTCCTCCTATGTATGCAGGGGTCAGAGGGCAGCTCAGGGAAGCCCAGTGCACGGGCGGGTGGGGCACAGCCCTGGGCTCGCCGGCCCTCTGCCCGCACACCCTGCTCAAGGCCCAGGGCAGCACGGTCTGCAGAGCCCAGGCTAACGAGCCAGCACTGCCAGATCTCTGCACATGGCTGCCATGTTGACAACTCGCAGGCAGGCCAACCGCATCCGCTCCTCCGGGGCTGCTGTGTGGAGCCCCCACGGGAGGCGCACACTCACGGGTGCAATGGGCCCGTGCTCAGCACCAGCTGGGGCTCATCCTCCTCCAGGCTCTGAAACCGGACACTGAACCAGGCTGTGAATCCATGCAGAGTGCCGGCTTTCCTGATCTCAAAGTGCAGCTCACCTTTCATTGTCTGTTCAAGCAAACGATAAGAAAGGGACATGGTTTCCGCAAGCACGTGACGCCAGGCTGCAAGGGTCTCCCTGAACAAGAACTAGCAACTGTCCTCCGCCTGGCCCCACCTCACAGATCCCACCTCCCTGCACTGCACTCAGCAGCCCTACCGTCTAGTTCAGTAATTACGACTGCAACTTGCTAGTTTAGTTGAACACAGCAAACACCACATAAAATTTCTTCCTCCAGAAAGTATTAAAACTGGCATCATAAATTCAAATGCTGCAGATAATCAGAAAAGGTTTCAAGCAATTTGGGCATTTGCCCAAATTTGAGTGGAATACTATTTCTTCTCAATTCCTTGCATCAATAAAGTTCCAGGCTGGGTCTCTATTCTGCAAAACTAAGTGCAGAGTCAAGAGCTCAGTCCCTACGTTGTTCTGCCCATTTGAGCCCCAGCAGGGGCTTCCAGTGACCCCCACACTCTCCTGCACCTGCACCTCCCAGCACACCCTTAAAATGAGATCCTCCGGAATCCACACACGCCACCTCGTGGCAACAGGGAGTAAGTAAAAGTAAGAATTAAGAATTCTGTCATCAACAGTAGCGAAAAAAATTTTAATTGAAAGTCCTTGAAGAAACTGGATATAATTTATTAGAATCTGAAGATGCTGAAAATATTAAACATATATCTAAGAAGAACTGATGATGTTAAAGAGGTTAGCAATAAAGAAAATAATGTAAAATACAAGATACAAAATCAGAGCATAAAAAAGAAAAGACTCTGGGAAAATCAAAGGCAAGTTCATAACATTCACACGGAAGTCTCGGCGTGTGTGTGCCGCTTACTTAATGTGAAAGGGAAGCGCGCATCTTCTCTCACCTCTAGGTCAGCAATCTGCACGGTTCTCATGTCCAGCTGTAATATGGTGCATGGTTCAGAGAGACAGTCTTCTGGTTTCAAAATGTGGTTATACTTGGGCTTCGAAAAAAACTCCTTAATTGCTAAAGATCTAGGGAAAGAGTCAAAGGCACTGCTCTGAGGCGCGTACCAACATCTCCGGCCGTGACACACACACGCACGACCACAGCACTCGCTCTTTCCCTCCAGCACTAGCAGGGATTCCAAGCCACGGCCTGCAGCACGAGGGCACCAAGGCAGGGCTGGAGGGCTCCTACCTCCATCCTCCTCACGGGGCCTGAACACACACAGAAACCAGCCTTTCCCACACGGGCAGTGCCCAGACCCACTCCGAGGCCCTCCTCCTGACACGTAGACAGGAGGTCCATGGGAGCCTCCCACGGGTCCCTCGCCTGCCTTCCCCTCATTATGTGGACACTTCATCACCTCACAGAGTAGGAAGGTGAGGACCGGACCGAAGATTGTCACAGCAAATAAGATACTCCTGTTCTGGATGACCGGGGAAGAAACGTACTGAGCCAGCAAGCCTGCAGGCCCCCCTAGAGCCCGACTCTCAGGAGGAGCCCCTGCATACAGGCGCTGAGCCCTGCATGGTCGTCCTGCCGTCACCCCGTCTAACGCCCGTCCGTTCCACTGCTGAACGCTGCGCTTGCCCAAAGTCACCTACCATCTACCACAGAAATGCTTCCAAAATTAAGCACAGCGCTAACTTCTGAAACAGTAATTAAAAGTCAACATTTTAAATAAAGATGCCACGATATGGACATATTTTTAATATTTTCTGATAAAAGTAATTATGCACATATAAGGAACTAGGAAAATATAGAAAAGTACAAAGAAAAAACTTGAATCTCCCATGCCCTTGATATATTTAGTCATCTTCTCCCCCGGACATATATTCATATATGTTTTTATGCAAAGTAGAAGCCATTCTGTAGACATGGTCTGTGTCCTACCACTTTCACCATCTCTTAATCCATCGGGTGGACATACAACAACCCAGCCACGTTCCTTTGGAACGCTGTCTGTTCCCCACGTCGTGTGTACGGGAGCACGCCGTGGCATCGGGACAGACAGGGACAGGGGTGGACGCCGGACACCAGCCTGCAGGGCCCCCCACACCCACAGCTTTGGGCACACGGGCTCGTCCCGTCTCACCTGAAGCTGACAGCATCAACTGCTGTCTAATCTTTGTTCGTCTGGTAGGCAAAAATGGCATTTATTTTAATTTGCATTTAATCACTAATGATGTTGCGATTTCTTTCAAATATTAAATGGTGACTTTATTTAGTTTTTGTGACTTGCTTATTCCTGTGACTTGGCTATAATTTCACTGGACATACATCTTTTTCTGACTCTAGGATCCGTCAGCTAGCAACTTTTCTAAGCAGTCGCCGCCTTTTTGAGTTGTATTTATGCTGCTGACACACAGATGTCAATTTTTATAGACTGAAGTCCAGTGCTGCCTTCTTTCTGTTGACTTCCCATCTAAAGCCTGACACATAGGCCCCCATGGATTCCTGTACCTGATGCACATGTTCTAAGACAAAACTCTTAAACCCATGTGAAATTAAATTTCAATGTACAGTATGAGAGGAAAGAGGTTTCAAGGGGCCCAGCAATGGCCCAGAACACTTTGCCACCTGTGCCCCTCCTGCCCCACCTCTCACACACACGTCCTGTGCGTGTCCACCCCGTCCTGCTGCCCTGTCCTTTCTTGTCTCAGGACCACTCTGCCTTCATCCCAGTGCCTCCAGCTTAGACATTACACCCGGCCACATCGGAACCTCCTCGCTGCTCTACTGTAAACCCTCCCAGCCCTGCCTGCCCATTTTCCCCTAGACAAACGACAGAACAGCCCCGCCGGGGACCCCTCCTCTCCATCCCCTCTGGGGCTCGGGTTGCGAGTGCAATGCTTCAACAGGTTAACTGGGGAAGACTTCTTACCTTTGCATTATCATCTCGTCTTTTGAATTGTTTAATAGGAACCACAAAGGCCCAGAGCCCCCCATCTGGGCATCCAGCAGGCATCCAGGCTCACCTGGCCCTCACTGCATCGGGCTCCCTGCTCAGCGAGGGGCCTGCTTCTCCCTCTGACCCTCCCCCCCTCATGCTCTCTCTCTCTCATTCTCACTCTCTCAAAAAAATAAATAAATCTTTAAAAAAAAAATGAATAGCTCTTAGTACGAACATGTATTTGTGTCTTAACAGACCACATATTTAGAAAGGCCTTGTTTCTAACCATGACATTCTCCCCATGATATCTGAGAACTTAGACTACAAAAGCCTTGTCATTTCCCATCACATCTATTACCAGTTTGAAGGCATGAAAGCCAACCTGTGAAGTTCTTAGGCCTGTGAATGAATTCAGATCCGTGTCGTGGCAGGCCCTACAACAGAGCAGTCACTCTGTGTCTAGCAAGCCGGTGGCGCACCCAGCCAGGCGGCCAGGAACACGCGGGCGCGCACCCCGCCGCACTCACTTGAGGGCGCTGAGGTTGAACTCGTAGGCATTGTCCCAGAAGAGCACCTTGCTGCGGTAGTCTCTGTCTGCGCTGCAGGGCACCAGGTGCAGCGCGGCCGTGGTCGGCCAGATGACCCCATCCTCCTTCAGCCACACATCCCGGGCGTACAGGATCGACTCAATCATGAACTCAAACTGCACAGGAGGGAGACACACAGGGGACATGGTGACTGAGGCCCGTGCCTGTGACAGACGGTCTGGGAGGACTTACCTTGTACCCACACCAGTGGCGTCGCTGGTCCCCACCCCAGCCTGGGGTGGAGTCACACCAGCTCACACTGCACTGGGTTCACAACTGGGCCCGGCCGACAGGAGAGACCTTCCCTCTCACCATCTCTCTCAGCCCAAGTCAGCTGCGACTCCATTTTTAACAGCCCCGAAGCACTGCGGAGTTTTCACTGTCAAACCATATAAATCTGGCCTCTGGGGTATTCTCAGAATTTTCATAACCCTGTAAGTTGACTGAGATCACTTCTTAAAAACATGAAACATTAAAGCAGGCGTGCCACGGAGGTTCGTGTGGTACTTAAGTCGTAAGAGCAGCTTAACGCCACCTCACACCCTCAGACCGCAGCGGACAGGTGGCATGTGATGCCTGAGATGGGGAGCGGGGGCTGGTAGCAGCCCCAAGAAGCCAGCCTTTGTGTCTGAACCAGGGAGTGTGCAGGGAGCGTGCAGGGAAGACCAGAAGGGCTTTTTCTTAAGTAACTTCAGGCGGTTTTTATTACAGAAGTAGTTTATGTTTAGTATGGAAAAATTTAGAAAACTCAGAAAAGCACAAACAAAAATAAAAGTCATGAGTAAACCCAGCATCCAAAAGGAACCATTGTTTGCTTGGCAGCTTATCCTCAAGGACTCTTCTTCACATACACACACATGCACACATGTGAAAATTATATACAGATAATTTTTAATTTTATTTTGTTAAGTTACCAAGAGTCAGTCAGTCTACAAATTTTAACACTTCTTTGGATCTGTGTAACACAACCACAATCAGGATACAGAACAGTTCCATTACCCCAAACACTCCTCGTGACATCCTTTGTGGTCACCTCCTCCCACCACCTCCAACCTCTGGAAACCACTAACTGGCCTCCCTGTGGCTTTGTCTTTTTGAGAATGTCACATAAATGGAATCTTTTGAGACTGGCTTCTTTCACTCAGAATATTAACTTTTTCATAGGCTAGAAGGTTCTGCCCTATGCTTTCTATCCTGTTCTGTGTCTCTCCTTGTTAGAGCATCACACTGTTTTAATTACTCTATATGACTTTAATGATGCCACTGTAATGTCTCTGGGGTTTGTCCATGATATTTCTGTATCAGTAGTTTTTTTTTTTAAAGATTTTATTTATTTGACAGAGAGAGAGAGGGAGCACACGTAGGCAGAGAGGCAGGCAGAGGGAGAGGGAGAAGCAGGCTCTCTCCACTGAGCAGGGAGCCCGACGTGGGACTCGATCTCAGGACCCTGGGATCATGACCTGAGCCGAAGGCAGCCCCTTAACCGAATGAGCCACCCAGGCGCCCCAGTAGTTCATTCTTTATTGCCCAGTAGTACCCCACTGTGTGGATGTACCACAGCTGCTCATCCAATCACCTGTTGAAGGACACTTGGGTTGTTTCCAGTTTTTTGGCAATTATAATTGGAGCTGGTATAAACACTCACATACAGGCTTTTGTGTGAACACAGCCTGTTTCTCCAGTGTCCATACCTTGAAGTGTAATTATGGGGTTGTAGAGGAAGTGTAGTTGTAACCCTACAGGAAACTGCCAAATGGTCTTCCAGGGTGGCTGTGTCACTACTGAGTTTTAGCTGTCCATGGCACGTGGTGTTACTACAATTTTGGCCATTTCAATAGGCGTGTAGTGGTACCTCGTTACAGTTTTAGTTTGTATGTCCCTGTTTAATGTCTTTTCACATGCTTATTTCTCATCCATCTATATATACTTTGGTATAAGGTCTCTATTCAAGTCTTTTGCCCATTTTTCACTTAGGTTGTTTACTTTCTTCCTGCTGAATTTTGAGAGTTCTTTGTATATTCAGGATACACATTAGATATGTGATTTGCAAATAATTTCTCCTAATCTTACCATGGCTTTTCATTTTGTTTTACAGAGCATTTTTAATTTTGATAGTCTGGCATATCAACTTTTTCTTTAATGGATCATGCTTTAAGAATCAACTAAAAACTCTTTGCCTAACCCATGAAGATTTTCTCCCGATTTCTTCTAAAGTTTTACAGTTTTATAGTCTATGTTATTAGATCTAGAATCAATTTTGAATTAACATTTTTGTAGAAGGTATGAGGCTTAAAAATGAAGTTCTTTTCTTCTTTCTTCTTTTTTTTATTTCACATATGGATGGCCAACTAACTGCCAATATCTTCTAATGAAAAGACTACCTTTTCTCCATTAAACTGACTTTGCTCCCCTGTTAAAATCAATTGAGTATAGTTTTAGGCATCTATTTCTCCATCTCATTCCACTGACTTATGTGTCTGCCCACTGATACTGCACTGTCTTGACTACTGTGCTAAGTTTGTAAAGTCAGGCGGCATGTAACTCTTCCAACTTTATTCTTCTTTTTATCAGCCAGGGTGCCTGCACACCTTGGTCGTTTAAGCGTCCGCCTTCAGCTCGAGTTGTGATCTCAGGGCCCTGGGATCGAGCCCTGTGTCGGGCTCCACACTCAAGCAGGGAGTCTGCTTCTCCCTCTGCCTCTGCTCCTCCCCTCTGTGCTCTCTCTCTCTCTCATTCTCTCTAAAATAAACAAATCTTAAAAAAAAAAGACAAAAGATAACAAATGCTGGCAAGAATATGTAGAAAAGGGAACGCTTCAACATTGTTAGTGGGAATGTAACAGCCAGTGTGGAAAACAGTATGGAGGTTCCTCAGGAAGTTAAAACTGGAAATACCATGTGATCCAGCAATCCCACTTCTGGGTTCATGCCCAGAGGAACAAAATCATTATCTAAGAGGTGCCTGTGCTCCTAAGTTCACAATAACCAAGATATGAAAACAACCTAGGTGTCCACTGATGGATGAATGGATAGAGAAAATATGAGATATGTATGTGATGCATGTGTGATATACAGCACAGATACACACACACAATGGAATATTACTCAGCCATGGGAAAGAAGGAAATTCTGCCATCTGCAAACCCATGGATGAAGCTAGAGGGCCTTATGCTAAGGAAAAAAGCCACACAGAGATACACAAATACTGCATCATATCACTTATATGGGAAATCTTAAAAAAGAAAATTTTAAGTTGAACTCATAGAATCAAGAGAGTAAAAAAGCAGTTACCAGGAACTCAGGGGTGAGGAAAACAGGGAGACATTGGTAAAAGGATACAAACTGTCAATTATAAACTGAGTAAGGTCTGAGTATCTATTACATACCGTGGTGACTACAGTTGACGATGCCGTCATTGTGAGGTGACAGATGTGCTAACTCAGTGGGGCAGTGGGTGAGGGGAAGCTGTCGATAATGTATACAAATATCAAGTCATCATCCTGCATACTTTACTATCTCATGACTTTATAATTATACCTCAATGCAAGTGAAGAGAGACAATAGATTATACATAAAGAAAGCTTCAAGAGAGATTACAACTGAGAAATATTTTTTAAAGTTGGAAATGGTCTACAAAGTGAATATAACATCAATTTATGAAAATATGAATCTTGTTCACATTATCAAAGCATGTTCATATCAGGTTGTAAACTAACAGGCGTCTCAGCATTAAATTAATTCACCCTTAATTTTTTTTTTAAAGATTTTATTTATTTATTTGAGAGAGAGAGAGAGAGAGAGAAACAGCATAAGAGGGGAGAAGGTCAGAGGGAGAAGCAGGCTCCCCGTTGAGCCGGGAGCCTGATGTGGGACTCGATCCCGGGACTCCGGGACCATGACCTGAGCTGAAGGCAGTCGCTTAACCAACTAAGCCACCTAGGTGCCCTAATTCACCCTCAATTTATGCTCATTAAATTCCTTAACTTTAGAAGGGGGCGGAGCAAGATGGCAGAGGAGCAGGAGACCTAGATTTCGTCTGGTCTCAGGAATTCAGCTGGATAGGTATCAAACCATTCTGAACACCTACGAACTCAACAGGAGATCGAAGAAAAGAATAGCAACAACTCTCTGAACAGAAAAACGACCACTTTCTGGAAGGTAGGGCGTGCGGAGAAGTGAATCCGAGGCGATAT
>NW_027397160.1:1745023-1767968 GCF_003265705.2 Callorhinus ursinus | reverse complement strand
CGACGGCGGGGGAGGGGCCTCCGCCGGCCGCTTCTGGCAAGTGCTAGAGCCACGGAGCACAAAATCGGAAGTTTTAGGAGTGGGCTCTGCTGAGGGACGTCGCTCCAGCGGCTAAGCAGGGGGTGGAACCCTCGCGGGACAGTGTGGTCTCAGGACCCTTGGGGTCACAGAAAGACCGGGGGTGCCTGAGTGCGCCAGAGCTCCCAGGGATCGGAGCGGGAAAGCCGGCTGCAGAGACGGAGCCGAGGCGCGGGCTCTCAGCTCGGGGTTGCCATAAACTGTGATCCGCGGCCCAGTCGGGCCACTGCTCCTCCAGCAGGGACCCAACAAGCGGCAGATCCGAGGAGACTCCCCTTCCTCCCCCGGGGAGGAGCGGCGCAGGAGCGCACCGCAGGGATCTGCTGGGTTTGGAGATTCCACATGGGGTCGGGTGCCAGAGATAGAAACGCTCGATCACAGGCCAGGTGAGCACGGAGTGCGGCCGGAGACCGGGGAGATGGGAGTGACTGCTTTTTCTCTGGGGGCGCACTGAGGAGTGGAGCCCCAAGTTCTCAGCTCCTCCGGGCGGAGATTGGGAGGCCGCCATTTTCACTCTCATCCTCCAAAGCTGTACGGAGAGCTTGCAGAGAACAAAAGCTCCCGAGAGCAAACCCGAGCAGATTACTTAGCCTGGACCAGGCAAGAGCGGGGCAATTCCGCCTCCAGCAAAGACCTTTGGGAACCACGGCAACAGGCCCCTCCCCCAGAATATCAGCAAGAACCACCAGCCAAGACCAAGTTTACTGATCAATGAGAATGGCAGAAACCCAGCGCTAGGGGAATACTGCACATAGAATTCATGGCTTTTTTACCATGATTCTTTAGTCTTTCAGTTAATTTTTTTTAACTTTTTTTAAAATTTTTCTTTTTCCCTTTTTCAACCAACATCTTATCAATACCTTTTTTTAAAAAGATTTTTTATTTATTTATTTGAGAGAGAGAGAGAATGAGAGAGAGCATGGGGGGGAGGGTCAGAGGGAGAAGCAGACTCCCCGCTGAGCAGGGAGCCCGATGCGGGACTCGATCCCGGGACTCCAGGATCATGACCCAAGCCGAAGGCAATCGCTTAACCAACTGAGCCACCCAGGCGCCCATTATCAATACCTTTTTTAAAAAAACATTTTTATTTTTCATTTTTAGAGGCATATTCTATCCCTTCATAGTAGTTACCCTTATTTTTGGCATATATATATAAGTTGTTCTCTCTTTAAGGTTTTGAGATACAGTTTCTTCTAACAGATCAAAACATACCCTAAATCTCTAGTGTATGGCTTTGTTCTAGTCTCCTGCCTGATCACATTCTCTCCCCTTTTTTTCTTTCCTTTTTTTTTTTTAAATCCTCTTCTTTCTTTTTTCAAACAACTTATCAATTCCTTTTATAAAATTTTTTATAATTTTCATTTCTTTAAAGGTTTTATTTGTTTGACAGAGAGAGCACAAAGCAGGGGGAGTGGCAGGCAGAGGGAGAGGGAGAAGCAGGCTCCCCAACTGAGCGGGGAGCCTGATGCAGGGCTCGATCCCAGGACCCCGAGATCATGACCTGAGCCGAAGGCAGACGCTTAACCAACTGAGCCACCCAGGCGCCCCTATAATTTTCATCTTTACAGTCATATTCTATCCCTTCGTCGTATCAACCCTTATTTTTGTACATATATAAGTCTTTCTTTAAAATTTTGGGAGGCACTTTCTTCTAACAGATCAAAATATACCCAAAATCTAGTGTGTGGCACTGATCTATGCACCAGCCTGCTCTGTTTTTTTGGTTTTGTTCTGTTTTTGTTTTTATCTTTGACTTTTTCTTTTTTTTCTCTTTCTTCTTTCTTTCCCTTTCTTTTCCCCTGGTTTCAGGTCTTTTCTGATTTGTTTAGAGTATATTTTCTGGGGACGTTGTTAACGTGTTAGCATTTTGTTCTCTCATTCATCTGTTCTCCTCTGGACAAAATGACAAGATGGAAAAAAATCACCTCAACAAAAAGAACAAGAGATAGTACCGACTGCCAGGGACCTACTCAATACGGACATTAGTACGATGTCAGACCTAGAGTTCAGAATCATGATTTTAAAGATACCAGCTGTGCTTGAAAAAAAGCATGGAAGTTATTAGAGAAACGCTTTCTGGAAAAATAAAAGAACTAAAATCTAACCAAGTTGAAATCAAAAAGGCTGTTAATGAGGTGCAATCAAAAATGGGGGCACTAACTGCGAGGATAAATGAGGCAGAAGAGAGAATCAGCAATATAGAAGACCAAATGATGGAAAGTAAAGAAGCTGAGAAAAAGAGAGATAAACAACTACTGGATCTCGAGGGCAGAATTCGAGAGATAAGTGATATGATAAGACGAAACAACATTAGAATAATTGGGATCCCAGAAGAAAAAGAAAGAGAGAGAGGGGCAGAAGGTATAATGGAGCAAATTATAGCAGAGAACGTCCCTAATGTGGGGAAGGAAAGAGGCATCAAAATCCAGGAGGCACAGAGAACCCCTCTCAAAATCAATAAAAATAGGTCAACAACCCGACATCTAATAGGAAAACTTACGAGTCTCAGAGACAGAGAGAAAATCCTGAAAGCAGCTCGGGAGAACAGATATGTAACCTATAACGGTAGAAACAACAGACTGGCAACAGACCTATCCACAGAGACCTGGCAGGTCAGAAAGGACTGACATGATATATTCAGAGCACTAAATGAGAAAAATATGCAGCCAAGAACACTATATCCAGCTAGGCTGTCGTTGAAAATAGAAGGAGAGGTAAAAAGCTTCCAAGACACACAAAAACTAAAGGAATTTGCAAACATGAAACCAGCCCTCCAAGAAATATCGAAAGGGGTCCTCTAAGCAAAGAGAGAGCCTAAAAGCAGCGTAGACCAGAAAGGAACACAGACAATATACAGTAACAGTCACCTTACAGGCAATACAGTGGCACTAAATTCATATCTTTCAATAGTTACCCTGAATGTAAACGGGCTAAAGGCCCCAATCAAAAGACACAGGCTATCAGATTGTCTAAAAGAAACAAGACCTATCGATATGCTGTCTGCAAGAGACTCATTTTAGACCCAAAGACACCCCCAGATTGAAAGTGAGGGGGTGGAAAACCATTTACCATGCAAATGGGACACCAAAAGAAAGCTGGGGTGGCAATCCTTATATCAGACAAATTAGATTTTAAACCAAAGACTGTAATAAGAGATGAGGAAGGACACTATATCCTACTTAAAGGGTCTATCCAACAAGAAGATCTAACAATTATAATATCTATGCCCCTAACATGGGAGCAGCCAATTATATAAGGCAATTAATAACAAAAGCAAAGAAACACATTGACAACAATACAATAATAGTGGGGGACTTTAACACCCCCCTGACTGAAATGGACAGATCATCTAAGCAAAAGATCAACAAGGAAATAAAGACTTTAAATGACACACTGGACCAAATGGACTTCACAGAACTTCAGAACATTCCATCCCAAAGCAACGGATTACACATTCTTCTCTAGTGCCCATGGACCATTCTCCAGAAGAGATCACATCCTAGGTCACAAATCAGGTCTCAACCGGTACCAAAAGATTGGGATTATTCCCTGCATATTTTCAGACCACAATGCTTTGAAACTAGAACTCAATCACAAGAGGAAAGTTGGAAAGAACTCAAATACATGGAGGCTAAAGAGCATCCCACTAAATAATGAATGGCTCAACCAGGAAATTAAAGAAGAATTTAAAAAATTCATGGAAACAAATGAAAATGAAAACACAACAGTTCAAAATCTTTGGGATGCAACAAAGGCAATCCTAAGAGGAAAGTATATAGCAATACAAGCCTTTCTCAGGAAACAAGAAAGGTCTCAAATACACAACCTAACCCTACACCTAAAGGAGCTAGAGAAAAAACAGCAAATGAAGACTAAACCCAGCAGGAGAAGAGAAATAATCAAGATCAGAGCAGAAATCAATGAAATAGAAGCCAAAAGAACAGTAGAACAGATCAATGAAACTAGGAGCTGGTTCTTTGAAAAAATTAACAAGACTGATAAACCCCTAGCCAGACTTATCAAAAAGAAAAGAGAAAGGACCCAAATCAACAAAATCATGAATGAAAGAGGAGAGATCACAACCAACACCAAAGAAATACAAACAATTATAAGAACATATTATGAGCAACTCTATGCCGGCCAATTAGATAACCTGGAAGAAATGGATGCATTCCTAGAGATGTATCAACTACCAAAACTGAACCAGGAAGAAAGAGAAAACCTGAACAGACCTATAACCACTAAGGAAATTGAAGCAGTCATCAAAAATCTCCCAAAAAAAAGCCCAGGGCCAGATGGCTTCCGAGGGGAATTCTACCAAACATTTGAAGAATTAATACCCATTCTCCTGAAACTGTTCCAAAAAATAGAAATGGAAGGAAAACTTCCAAACTCGTTTTATGGGGCCACCATTACCTTGATCCCCAAACCAAAGACCCCATCAAAAAGGAGAATTACAGACCAATATCCTTGATGAACATGGATGCAAAAATTCTCACCAAAATACTAGCCAACAGGATCCATCAGTATATTAAAAGGATTATTCACCATGACCAAGTGTGATTTATCCCTAGGCTGCAAGGTTGGTTCAACATCCGCAAATTAATCAACGTGATACAATACATTAATAAAAGAAAGAACAAGAATCATATGATCCTCTCAATAGATGCAGAAAAAGCATTTGACAAAGTACAGCATTCTTTCTTGATCAAAACTCTTCACAGACTAGGGATAGGGGGTACATACCTCAATATCATAAAAGCCATGTATGAAAAACCCACAGCGAATATCATTCTCAATGGGAAAAACTGAGAGCTTTCCCCCTAAGGTCAGGAACGCGGCAGGGATCTCCACTATCAACAATGCTATTCAACATAGTATTAGAAGTCCTAGCCACAGCAATCAGACAACAAAAAGAAATCAAAGGCATCCAAATCGGCAAAGAAGTCAAACTCTCACTCTTTGCAGATAATATGATACTTTATGTGGAAAACCCAAAAGACTCCACCCCAAAACTGCTAGAACTCATACAGGAATTCAGTAATATGGCAGGATATAAAATCAATGCACAGAAATCAGTGGCATTCCTATACACCAACAACAAGACAGAAGAGAGAGAAATTAAGGAGTCGATCCCATTTACAATTGCACCCAAAACCAGAAGATACTTAGGAATAAATCTAACCAAAGAGGCAAAGGATAAACTAGGCAAACTATAAAATACTCATGAAAGAAATTGAGGAAGACACAAAGAAATGGAAAAACGTTCCATGCTCATGGATTGGAAGAACAAACATTGTGAAGATGTCAATGCTACCTAGAGCAATCTACACATTCAATGCAATCCCCACCAAAATACCATCCACTTTTTTCAAAGAAATGGAACAAATAATCCTAAAATTTGTATGGAACCAGAAAAGACCCCGAATAGCCAGAGGAATGTTGAAAAAGAAAAGAAAAGCTGGCGGCATCACAATTCCGAACTTCCAGCTCTATTACAAAGCTGTCATCATCAAGACACTATGGTACTGGCACAAAAACAGACACATACATCAATGGAACAGAATCGAGAGCCCAGAAATGGACCCTCAACTCTATGGTCAATTAATCTTTGACAAAGCAGGAAAGAATGTCCAATGGTAAAAAGACAGTCTCTTCAACAAATGGTGTTGGGAAAATTGGACAGCCACATGCAGAAGAATGAAACTGGACCATTTCCTTACACCACACACAAAAATAGACTCAAAATGGTTGAAAGACCTAAATGTGAGACAGAAGTCCATCAAAATCCTAAAGGAAAACACAGGCAGCAACCTCTTCGACCTCAGCCGCAGCAACTTCTTCCTAGAAACATTGCCAAAGGCAAGGGCAGCAAGGGCAAAAATGAACTATTGGGACCTTATCAAGATAAAAAGCTTTTGCACAGCAAAAGAAACAGTCAACAAAACCAAAAGACAACCGACAGAATGGGAGAAGATATTTGCAAATGACATATCAGATAAAGGGCTAGTACCCAAAATCTATAAAGAACTTATCAAACTCAATACCCAAAGAACAAATAATCCAATCAAGAAATGGGCAGAAGACATGAACAGACATTTTTCCAAAGAAGACATCCAAAGGGCCAACAGACACATGAAAAAGTGCTCAACATCGCTCGGCATCAGGGAAATCCAAATCAAAACCTCAATGAGATACCACCTCACACCCGTCAGAATGGCTAAAATTAACAAATCAGGAAACGACAGATGTTGGCGGGGATGCGGAGAAAGGGGGACCCTCCTACACTGTCGGTGGGAATGCAAGCTGGTGCAACCACTCTGGAAAACAGTATGGAGGTTCCTCAAACAGTTGAAATTAGAGCTACCATTTGATCCAGCAATTGCACTCCTGGGTATTTACCCCAAAGATACAAATGTAGGGATCCTAAGGGGTACGTGCACCCTGAAGTTTATAGAAGCAATGTCCACAACAGCCAAACTGTGGAAAGAGCCAAGATGTCCATCGACAGATGAATGGATAAAGAAGATTTGGTGTATATATACACAATGGAATATTATGCAGCCATCAAAAGGAATGAGATCTTGCCATTTGCAACACGTGGATGGAACTGGAGGGTGTTATGCTGAGTGAAATAAGTCAATCAGAGAAAGACATGTATCCTATGACCTCACTGATATGAGGAATTCTTAATCTCAGGAAACAAACTGAGGGTTGCTGGAGTGGTGGGGGGGTGGGAGGGATGGGGTGGCTGGGTGATAGACATTGGGGAGGGTATGTGCTATGGTGAGTGCTGTGAATTGTGCAAGACTGTTGAATCACAGATCTGTACCTCTGAAACAAATAATGCAATATATGTTAAGAAAAAAAAGAAGAAGATAGCAGGAGGGGAAGAACGAAGGGTGGGAAATCGGAGGGGGATATGAACCATGAGGGACGATGGACTCTGAGAAACAAACTGAGGGTTCTAGAGGGGAGGTGGGTGGGGAGATGTGTTAGCCTGGTGATGGGTATTAAAGAGGGCACGTTCTGCGTGGAGCACTGGGTGTTATGCACAAACAATGAATCATGGAACACTACATCACAAACTAATGATGTAATGTATGGTGATTAACATAACAATAAAAAAATTAGAAAAACTTTTGAATATTGCCAAACTTTTTGTGCATTAATTGATAGAGTCATGTGAGTGTTCTTTTGTAGACTGTTAATACAGATTACATGGACTTATTTTTCCATACTGAACCAGCCTTGATTTCCAAAGCTAATCTCTTCTTTGTTAGAATGTTATTCTAACTGCAGGATTACATTTGCTAGTATTTTTGAGGGTTTTTGCATTTATGAACATGAGTTATTAGGTTGCAGTTTTTGGTTTGGGTTTGGTATTAAGGTAATGCAGGTCTCACCAAACGAGCTGGGACGAGCCTGTCCTCTCCCATTTTGTGAAAGACATTGTTCAGATATGGCCTTATTTCTTCCTGAAATGTGTTTGCAGATTTTGCCAATGAAATAATTTAGGCCTACAGATTTCTCTTCTGAAGGTTTTCAACTCTAAGTTCAATATCTTTATCAGTTATTTCATTATTCAGGTTATCTACTTCATTGTGAGTTAGTTGTGGAAGTTTGCAGTTTTCAAAAGAATCGATCTTTTTCATCTAAGTTTCTGAAGCTACGTATGGAGAGAGAGACAGAGGAGGAATAACAATGAACTCGAGATCAGGTCAGTGTACTTCAGACTCTGGTCCTCCTTCCCAACACTCCTGCTTCCATGTGCTTTCCAAGTCCTCAAACAGCGTCTCCCTGCACCCTGTCTTGGACCTGCGTGGAGCACTGGGTGTTATGCACAAACAACGAATCATGGAACACTGTATCTTGGATGTAGGGGATCTACAGCTGTTTTAACTGGGAGACAGGGTGGAGTGTGCTTACTCCATCTTACCTGGGACCAAAGCAAGGTCATTGCTATGTATGATTTTTTTTTTTAATGTATTTATTTGAGAGAGAGGCAGCGTGAGTGCACAGTAAGGAGGGGCAGAGGGAGAGAGAGTCTTAAGCAGACTCCGAGCTCAGCACGGAGCCCCACACGGGGTTCAATCTCACGACCCTGAGATCACAACCTGAGCCAAAACCAAGAGTTGGACACTTAACCAACTGTACCACCCAGACTCCCCACTATGTATGTTTTTTTAAAAAACTGGACTCATATTGTACATGTTTTGTGCTTTTTTCAAAAATACCACCAACCAATGTTTTTTCTCTAAGATTATTACAAGTTTAAGGTGTACAGCATGGTGATTTGGTTTATATATACTGTGAAATGATTACCACAATAGGTTTAGTTAATATCTATCACCTTATATTGACACATTAAAAAGATAAAAACTTCGCCATGTGATAAAACGTCTTAGATCTACGGCTGACCTTGGAACAAGCAGGGATTAGGGCACTGACTCTCCATGCAGTCGAAATCCACATATAACCTTTGACTCCCCAAAAACTTGATTACTAATAAGCTACTGGTGACCTAAAACCTTAATAAGAACATGAACAATCAACATGTATCTTATGTTATTTGTATTGTGTACTGTGTTCTTACGATAAAGTAAGCTAGAGAAAAGAAAATGTTAAAATCATAAAGGAAATACACTTACAGGACTGTCCTATACTTATCAAAAAAATCCCCCTTGTAAGTCCCATGTCCACATGGTTCAAACCCACGTTGCTCGAGGGTCAAGGGTGCTCTGGTAATGACGGGCCCATACATCTCACAGCAGGACGAGCTGTCGTCACCACACTGTACATGACGGGCCCAGTGCTCACCTGTCCGCACCGGAAGTCTACCCTGTGACCACAGTCCTCCCATTCTGCCCCCCACCCGCCCCACTAACCACAAATGTGATCCCTCTTCTAGGAGTGTGGTGGGTGAGTTTTGTGTTGCTGTCTTTAGATTCCACACATAAGTGAGATCATACCACATGTCCCTCCCTGTCTGACTTACTTCACTTAGCATAACGCCTTCAAGGTCCGTCCACGTCACAGACGGTGGGACATTATGGCCTCACGGCTGCCCTGTGCTAAACAGAAGTCAGCGCCAGGAGAAGCACCAGGTGGTTTCACTGAGCGCGACAGCCCCGGCTTTCCCTAAGATGTTCTGCTCACAAGAGCCCGAACCCAGTTCACACCCCCTCCCTGGAATCTGCACTTCCACGGCCATCCCGTGTGTCCCAGCGCCCCTTACCAGCAGGCAGGTCCCCATCCACTCGGATACCAGCACGTCCACCTTCTCCGGCAGCACCACATCCTCCACCTTCTGCTGGAACACGGTGATGATGTCGGCAAAGCCATTCTGCATGACCAGCTGCCCTGTGTGCTGGGCCATCTCGCTGGCCTCCACCGCATACACCTGCACATCACAGGACCGTCAGTGTGCATCCCACCCACAAAGCAGCCTGTCATCTGCTCTCCCGGGGCCTGTGGCTCCAGCCAAGTCAGAACCAGCCTCAGAGGAAACAGGGACAGAAGGAAGGGAGTGTGCTGGACAGCAGGGACAGCAGCTGGGCCACACTGTGCGACTTTCAACAGACGGAGGGAGCCCTGACAAGGGAGCTACCCCCAATCTTAACTCCACCTTCTGCCTAACACAGACAGGGGGCTGCTGGTGCAAAGAAGCTTCTGCATGCATGCTGGGCATCCATCGCAGTGGCCCTAATGGGTCAGACCCAGTGGCCCGGCTCCCATACACACAGCCACATACCCCGTCACTGACGCCGGAGGTTCCCAGCATGGGCCTGAGAACAATCCGACACTCGGGATACCAGTGGCTGAGGCAATTTCAAGCCCAGGTTGTCAGAGGAAGGTCCTGAGTGCTATGTCTTGGTTCTGACGGCATCTGAACGCCAGTGACCACTGTCCTGCAGTTTCCCTTATGAACTAGGAGTTTCATCCACCTGTGTCAGGGGCCATCATGACCCTTCAACTCTGCAGGCCCCACACATGTTTGAAGGGAAGAGGAAGAAGGACCCCAACGTGGGTCACAGAGAGTGGTCTGTTCTGTCCCTACCAGGTGGTCCCTGCTCGGTGCAGGGATAACACTTGGACAGTGATCTACACAAGTGGCCCAGCCCCAACACAGTGATACATGTGTTTCTCTAACTGAAATAAACATTTTATAAAAAATATCCCACCACATGCAACTCACTCAGATATTTTCTATTCTACTCTGTGCTGTTTGTGACTCATTAAGCGAGATCATGACCCCTGACAGGCTCAGGATGCAAGAACGCACTGCCCGTTTCACCGACATGATGCCTTTGCACACGGATGACACTTCACCAAGACTCAGCTCAAAGCTGCTGAAGGGGCAGCTGTGTCTTACTCACGGCTTTGGGCTGTGCATAATGTGCACAAAAGAGGCTGATAATCCCAGTTCCACAGCCAACGTCCAGAATCACTTTATCTTTCAGGGATTCTTTATTCTGCAGGATAACGTTGTGGTATTTAGTGGTTCGTGGCTGGTCTGCCAACATTTCCAAGTGAAGTTTCTAGAGGAAATGCACATTAGGAATCATTGCTTATAATCTGAGCTGTGCTGAGCTCTGGTTTAAAAAGGAAGATCAGAGAGTGAGCTAACCCCCTTGATCCCACCATACCACGCCTAAAAGCATGAGCACCAAAGAGAAAAAGACACAAAAATCGAAAGACCTAAATATGCCAGTAGATAAAAATACAACAGTGAAGGAATGAAATGGAAGTTTCCGGAATCCTTCCAGTTCAGTGTGATCCTGCCTATAACTTCTCCCTGCACCTCCCCAAGAGCCAGATGAGCAGAGAGGCAGGGGGGGACCACTCGGGAGGTGGCGCAGACATTGCCCTCCTGACCACTGTTCCCACCTGAGACAGGAGCAACCACCAAATTCCCCATCAGGTACAACTTGGCCAAGTATCCACCAAGTGAGAATGTGGACAAGCCACCAGGAGAGATGCTAGAGGAGGCACACAGACCCCACATGGAACTATAGCTCTGGGGGGACGTGACAACCCCGCTGACCCTCAGGGGGTGAGCTCAAGGCCCCCAGCCATGTCCAGAGGGAGGAAAACACATGAAACCCCAGATAACGTAACACCCCATGGGAATCATGCTACTCCCCAGAGAAACAGAGAAAGGCTCCTCCAAATGGTTCCTGAAACCACAGGTGGAAGTCAGAGCCCAGAAGGGCTGCACCCAGAGCACTGTCCCCCACGCCCCAAGCCTCAGGTCTCAAGCTGCACAAAACCCAGTGTGCACACAGCGCAGCTGCGAGGTAGCCACTGAAGCTACCCAGACCAGGTCAGCACAGACAGGAAGTCTGCAAAGGGCCTTCACGAGCCCATCGTGGCTCCGCACAGAGACACTGAGCACTGAGAAACAAAGAGATTGAGGATCAGAGTGGACACAATCAGGACTCAGCCATCCCGCCTGGAGTAGTCCACCTAAATAGAAAGTCAGAACTACGGTGCTAAGCTGTATGGTGCTGACGTCAGGGGAAGAAAGTTGGGTGGTGTCATTATCATCACCCAAAATACACTTCAGATCAAAGAATATTCCCCGCAACAAAGAGGGTGAGGTCATAGTGACACCAGAGTCACTTCAGCTAAAGGACATAATTCTAAATAGTTTTGAACCGAGTAACAAAGCTTCAAAATATACAAAGCAAAAAGCAAAAGAAATGCAACAAGAAATAGACAAATTCACAATTATGGTCAGAGACTCCAACACCCTTCTCTCAGTAACTGATAGAGAAGTAGAAAAAAAATCAGTAAGGACATAGACTTGAACAATACTATCAAAACCAACTTAATCTGATATTTATAGAACACTGCACCCAACCACTTATAATAATAATACACAAAAGAATATTTAGGAATAGGAATAGATTTAACAAGAAAGATACAGCACCCTATATGGTCAAAAACAAGGCTGAAGAAATGGGGACAGTCAGTGTGATGTTACCATCATGTCACTTCTCCCTAAATTAATGGAGACTTTCCATGCAATACCAATTAAAATGCCAGCCAATCTGGCATGGGGAAAGGTGAATAGCAAACGATAATAAAATTAGCTTCAAAAAATTAAACAGACCGGCCTAGCCATCAAAGTACTAAAAAGTAGGAGGACTGCTAGAGGCCCAGCTCTCCCAGATGTTTAAAATCTTCAATAATGAAAAGCATCTGGAATGACAGAAGAAAAGAACAGATCAATGAAACAGAGATTACAGAACTAGACCATAGAAATTTAACATACAACAAACGTGCATTTCAAGTAATCAGGAAAAGGAGGCTCACTGAATAACTGATGCTGGAACAGCTGGGTATTTGTGGGGAAATTAAGTTGTAATTTTACCTTATTCTTTACAACTAGTAAACTCCAGACTGATTTAAATATTTCATTGTTAAAAATGGGGTCACAAAAGTACTAAAAGAAAGTGTAGACATTTATAATCTTGGAGAGAAAAAGGTCTTCAAGGTAGGACACAAAACCCAGAAGTCACAAAGACAAAAAGGACAAATTAGACCACAGAAAGGTAAAACGTTCCATGGGAAAAAAGAGAGGCGAGTGGTTAAGTGTAATATGTACCATAAGCACAGGCTAACTTGCTGATTTAACATATAAATTGAGAGAAATAAAAAGAAAAATGAGCAAATTATACGAAAGTTTACCAAAAAAAGAAGAAAAAGAAAAGGCCAACAAAATATAGATGACCAATCTGACTTTAAAAAATGGAAATCAAAATTAAGAGACACCACATTTCACCTTTAAGATGAGAAATCTTTGGTTTTGGAGATGTGCGGTTGTGAAATGAGCACTCACCTACATTGGTGGCGTACAGTCAGCCAATCTTTCTGCAGACTGGCAGAATTGGCAAGACCCACCAAAGTAAAAAAAACACATACACACACCCTACACATTTATCCAACAGAAAGTCTAGCAGAAGTTTAAAGATTCCTGTAAGAGGGAACCCATTACAGCACGGCTTGTTGCGGGGCAACATAGCAAAAAGCTGTTAAATAAGCAAATCACCAATAGGGTCCTTTTAAAATCAACAAAATACTCTTTCTTAATAGTTTGAAAGCTCTAATCATGAACATACATCAGGGGCTTTTCATTTACTGTAACATGTCTAACTGTGAAACAGGACATGCCTACCTAAAAAGTGCTTACAGTTTGTCAATATAGTTGTATAGCAAGCACTCGTGCAACCACACCAGAACACTCGCCAGCACCCAAACCTTCCCACCCCAGCCTCACGGATAGGGAAGCCAGAAAAGAAAACCTCCCTTAAAATGGACAGGGGATGCCCCGGGGTGGGCAGGCTCAGCACTAGCACTCCCCCGTGGCAGACTCCAGAGGAAGCAGCCTACTTTACTAACCCAGCAGGAGGAAGATTTTCTCCCGGCCTAGCAACAGCCCAGCCAATGAGAAACTGCCACACTCAGCCAATGAGAAGCCGCCGCCCCCCTCCAAAGGGCTTCCGTTCCACACAGCCCCGCCCACTCCCGCCTCCTCTATAAAGAGCCTCCTGGCCTCGGTTCTCCAGACTGGCCCGTGGTGCCCCACAGGGCGCTTGTCTTCGGTTGCAGTTCCTCTGCTCTTCCTGAATAAGCACGTTTTGCTGGCATGACAGTTATTTAATTTTTAAGGTTGACACCATCACAGACCCCCTGGTAACAGGAACCACCATCCTGATTCTCGGAGGAACCAGCTCCCTGATCACCTGCCTCATAAACAACATCTTTTAACACTGCTTTTTAACTTGATATAACTGAACCAAAAGTTACTCTTTGATGTCTTGCTTATTTCACTCAACATTATGTCTGCAACGTTTATTCTGCATGCATCTATTTTTATCTAGCTTTAAAATATAAACAGGGGCTGTCTGGACCATAAGGTTATAGGTCTTCATTCAAATTGGGTAAAAAAAAAAACAAAAAACTAACAAGCTAGTTATTTAGAGGTATTATTTTTGACTTGTGTAACGTTTTTGTACTTAAGATAAAATGTTACTATTTTAAATGCTGAGAAAAGTTCATAATCCCATTGCTCAGATAACATCTCTAAACCACCATGTGCCAATCCAGCCCACCACCTGCTTTTGTAGGGCCTGCAAGCAAAGAACGGCTTTTACAGTTTTTAATCGTTTTTTTTTTTTAATCAAAAGAACATGCCATGCTCATTTTTTTATGGTTTTATGGCCGCTCTTGCACTACACTGGCAGAGATGAGTAGCCACACGGCCTGTTGAGCCAAAGAAAAAGTCTGCAAACCCTGCTCTAAACCATGAAGAGAGGCAGCCCAGCTGAAGCTAACTTTAACCAGAGACAAGGAACCACCGCCTCAGGGGTTCCAGCAGTACCAGGGTTCCGTAGCTGCCGAAGTACTCCTCATCCTGCCAAGTGTCTTCAGGGTCACCCTCCTCCAGGCGCTTCCCAAGGTGGTTCGCAGGTATGTACCCACAGCAGCCTGCTCGCTCGCCCCACCACCAATCAGCAGTTGTCTGTCTCAGGATGAGAATTTTTTCTCCTCTCAAAAAGCTGAGCTGGAAAAAAACATACACAGAAGTCAAAATTCAAGAAAAACCTGTAGTTGGTATTTCAACTGTGGCTCAGTGATAGATCCCCCATCATTGGGGCCCAAATCACAGCTATTTCAAAAAGGACTCAATGGGTAATTATACAATTTCTGAAAATGATACCAAGACTTAGAGACTTTTGTGGAACATCTACATGAAAGAAAAGCACAGCTTAACTGATATTTTTTAAAGGGAAGAGTAAACATGTTTGAATGGCTTAAGGCAGAATTTCTCTACAGCCTCTTCACTGTAACTCAGTTATGTGATAGCTGATTCATTTACTGGAGTAGAAAAAGCTACATTCAAGTCAATGTTTTTTTCAAGATTTATTTATTTGAGAGAGAGAGTGTGAGTGGGAGGGAAGGGCAGGGGGGGAGGGAGAGAGAACCTCCAGCAGACTCTCCACTGAGCACTGAGCACAGAGCCTAATGCGGGACTTGATTTCACAACCCTGAGATCATGACCTGAGCTGAAATCAAGAGGCAGATGCTTCACCATCTGAGCCACCCAGGCACCCCTCAAGCCAACACTTTTATTTTATAGCCTTATTTTTCATTAACTAGACTAGGTTCTAAGTCAAGGTTTCCTAAAAGAAACTGGAGCAGGTGCTTCCTTCCCTCATTCCTTACCCACGTATCTTTCACCTCAGGCTTGGCATCACAATTTGTTAGGCTGGGAAGAGAAGGGTCCCTCACAGGTCTCATCTGGCTCTAAACATCTGAGTACTTCTTAACTTTGGTATGACTTCTTCAAAATTTCTATCTAATTCTGTCATTTAGCATGACATTTAGCCGAATCCGTAAAACACGGACCCAAGGCCCACGGCCCCTGCATGTGAGCAAGTGCGTAGGGTTACCTGCGTCTGGTCAGTGGCAGAATAGTCTGCAATGGCCACAAACTCTTCCGGGTGCACACCCTCCTGGAGATGCTCCTGGTCACCACACTCCACATGATCTTCTCCCTCCTGCTCAAAGCCAAGGAAAGAACAGGGGATGACTATGGGGCTTCTTTCCCTCTCTGTCCATCCTAATAACCAAAGGCTGCAGGTTATTAGGATGGTTTCAAATGAAGATTCATGTGACCAGGTTTAATCATACAGTTTGGGTCATCTTCACTAGCAGGATCGAGGGATCTCACCCTCACTCCACCTTTACTGTTTGTCTCTAGTACAAAATTATTTGCATCCTAAGATCATCAAATAAGAAAAGAGGCACTTTTAGTGTCTACTTGGTGACGGACCCTGATCACCAGCAACTCCTTCTGAAAGTTGTGACCAGCCCCAAGAGAAAGAAGACCTGTTTCTGGGCCTCACGCTCTTGGGACCTCGTCAGACCCAAGGACTGAGCTGGGCAGGCTCCTGGAAGGTGCTAGTGACTGGGCACGACCCTCATGGCCTGACCTGGACCACACTGCTGCTCACACAGGCTGCTCAGGACCCAGAAGGGGAGCCCGATCCCACACATTGCCCAGTCTACACTTTCCATCCAAATAGGCTTGTCTGGAAGATGTCCACTGGAGGTGGCAGAACCTCCAAACACATGTTCCAGTTCAATGAAGCAACCCCGTCCCAACATATACATTTTTAACAAAGTTTCCTAAATTTGAACATAATTCATGTTCTTTGGAAAATGTGTGAGGCACAAGTGTACACAGAGGAAAATTAAAACCATCCGTAATCTCGCCCACTGGTCAGAAATAATGATGGTTAACACATTAACATTTATATTTTTTCAGGCTTTATTTTTTTTTAAGATTTTATTTCTTCATTTGTCAGAGCAAGAGAGCACGAGCAGGGGGAGGGGCAGAGGGAGAAGCAGGCTCCCCGCTGAGCAAGGAGCCCGATGCGGGACTCAATCCCAGGACCCCGGGACCCTGACCTAAGCAGAAGGCAGACGCTTCACTGACTGAGCCACCCAGGTGTCCCTCTGGTTTATTTTTAAGATTTATTTATTTTGAGAGAGAGAAAGAGCACTCATGTGTGGGAGGAGGGGCAGAGAGAGAATTTCAAGCAGACTCCCTGCTGAGCACAGAGGCCAACGTGGGGTCGATCTCACGACCCTGAGATCATGACCTGAGCCGAAACGAAGAGTTGGATGCTCAACTGACTGAGCCACCGAGGCGTCCCCAGGCTTCTTTTAAAGTGTACATATAGCGTGTGCATCAGGGTGTTTATTGGGATCATGAAATTCTGCCTTGTGATATGTTTCCCACTTATTAAATTCTTTTTTTATTAAGTTCAATTAGCCAACATAGAGTACATCATTAGTTTTTGCTGTAGTGTTCAATGATTCATTAGTTGTGTATAACACCCACTTATTAAATTCTGACCATTTTTCCTCTTTATTAAATTACTTCTAAATACTACATGGCTAACATCTGATAGTGTTCCATTCTATGAATCGTAACTTATTTATCCAATCTCCTAGTTTTGTTCCCTTAAACTGTCCCAGTCTATACAATTACAAATTATGTTAAGACGAACTTTCTTACACATATGTCATTTTGTCTATCCATTACAATTTTCTTAGGATAAATTCCTGAATGGGAAAATGGCAGATTAAGACACCGTGTACTTTTATAACTTTTAACGTCATCACCAAATGCTCTCCAGAAAGATGGTTCCTCAGACCTACATGCGAATAATGGGAGTGATTTTCCCACACCCTGATCAACAGTGGGCATGCATCGTCACTCAAACCTCCGCCACTCTGAGGCAGAAACACTGTCTTTGTTAGTTCCATCTGTCTTTAGTCACTGGTGAGGCAGACACGTTTCTCAAGTATTTATCGCTCATCTTTCTTGTAGTTGCCCATTTGTGTCCTCTGCACATTTTCCTACTAGAGTAAGATGATTAGTTTTATGCAGTACCATCTTCTTTTCAGCTTGCCCTCCGTGCCCTGCCCCTGCTCCAGCCACATCTTCACCCTCTCACCAGCCCCTCGTCTTCACCTGGTGGATGCCTTTCCCGCCTTCTCCACACTCGAGTCACACACATGCACAGGTGTTCTTCAGATATAGTTTTTGGTGAAGGATGTCACAAACCCTTCTTTTTACATTGCTTTTTTTACTCACATAATAGCTTGTGAAAAACTCCCCAATTCTTAGAACTCTAACGTATAATTTTCAATGACTGTATAATATTCCACAGCAGGAATTCTTCCTGATTCTTCAGTCATTCTTGAGTAATGGACTTTCTCTTGGTGTCCCGTTTTCTACCACAATGCGGCCACAACATTTATACACATTTATCCTTATGTAATGACATTTTATTTCTATGAGATAGATCACCAGGGCTGAAAAATAAGCATGGTTTTCATTCACACATTTGCCAGATTCTTTCCATAAAGGGTGTAGCACTCCACACTTCACCAGCCAAGCTGAGAGTACCCTCTGATGAATACTCACCAGCAACAGGCATTATGATGGTCTTTAATTTTTGCCAGAGTGATAAGGTGTAGAGACACCAGAAAAGGTAAGTATGTGGGGAAACAAGACTATTTCTTATACTCTATAAGAAAGACTTTTAATAGTATAAGGAGATAACAATTTATTGTGGGGTTTACGACACATATAGAAGTAAAATATGATACATCAGTAGCCCAAATAGCACAAAACTGGGGGCTAGTAAATGGAACTAATTTGGAGGAGTCTTAATTGTGAAGTGGTCAAAAAAAAAAGACTGGGATATAGGTTAAAGATGCGTATCACAATTTCTTGGTAGCCGCTAAAATATTAGTGAAAGATACAGGTGAAAAGCCAACAGAGGAAATAATGTGGAATTATAAATAATATTTCATTAATCCAAAAGGAGGCAAGACTGGAGAAAGGTACCAAGAAGAAATAGAAAACAAACAGCAAGATGTTCAACTCAACCATATTAGTCACTATGTGAAATGTTAATGGACTAAATACTCCAATTAAAGAGGAGAAATTACCTGACAGTAAAAAAAAAAAAAAATGACACACCTACAGGCTCTTTACAAGAACATTTTAAATATAAGGTCTTAGATTCAAAATATAGGTGTATGTGTACCATGCAAGCTGGTACAGCTATATTAATATAAGACAAAACAGATGCAAGGCAAGAAATAGTACCATAGGTAAAAAGAGATTTCATAAAAATAAGTCAATTAGTCTAGAAAGTAAAAAGTATCCTAAACGTATGTGCCAAATAACAGATTCAAAATATATGAAGCAAAAAGTGATAGATTCAAAAGGAAATTAAAAAAAAAAGACAAATCCACAATCATAGTAGAAATCTCTTTGAAGATTTATTTATTTATTTTAGAGGCAGAGAGCAGGTGCCTGGGCGATTGCAGGGAGGGGCAGAGGGAGAGAATCCCAAGCAGACTCCCTGCTGCTGAGCACAGAGCCTGACAGGAGGCTCGATCCCATGACCCTGAGATCATGACCTGAGCCAAAACCAAGAGTCGGACACTTAACTGACTGAGCCACCCAGGCACACCCATAGTGGAAATTTTTGAAGCTCATCTCTCTCAATAATTATACAACAAATGGGCAATAAGTCATAAAGAACACAAATATTTGAACAATACTAATAACCCATTTGACCTTAATGACATTTATAGAAAACCACCAACCACAGAAAACATATTCTTTCAGGTGCATGTGGGACATTCACCAAAACAGTCCACCTGACTAGGTCACAAAGCAGGCCTGAATAAATTTCCAAAGACTGAAATTTTACAGAGTATATTTTCTGACCAAACATAATCAAACCAAAATTAAATAACAAAAAGATGAATAAAAATTCCTAAATGTCCAGAAATAGGTAGCACACTTCTGAATAGCCCAGAAATTTTCTAATTTCCATTGTGACATATTATAAAGTATTTTAACTGATCAACAATGAAAATACAATGTATTTAACTGTGTGAGGCACAGCAAACTGATGATCAGAGGAAAAGTTATGGCTTTAAAAACATATACTAGAGAAGAAAGGTTTAAGTCAGTGATGCAAACTTCCATCACAAGATGCTATAAAAAGAGAAAATTAAACCCAAACAGAGAATAAGAGAAATAAAGATAAAAGCAGAAATCAATAAAATAGAAAGCAGATAAACAAAGAGAAAGTCAACAAAGACAAAACCAGTTCTTTGAAAAGATAAAACTGATAAAACCCCTTAAAAGATAGATCAAGAGGAAAGGAGAAACAAAACACAAACTGTATCAGGAATCTCTTTTGTAATGATGGACACAATTAACAGGATAAACACAAATATTACTGAAATACTACCATGACTAACTCACAAGTAATTGAAAAAAGTAAAATAACAAGATACCACTTCTAACTTATCAGACTGAGCAAATTTTAAAAGTCTGATGTTCTCCTACCCTACGACCCAGCAACTGCACTACTAGGTATTTACCCCAAAGATACAAATGTAGTGATCCAAAGGGGCACCTGCACCCCAATGTTTATAGCAGCAATGTCCACAACAGCCAAACTACGGAAAGAGCCCAGATGTCCATCGACACATGAATGGATAAAGAAGATGTGGTTCATATAAACAATGGAATACATATACAGTGGAATATTACCATCAAAAAAGAATAAAATCTTACCATTTGCAACAAAGCGGATGGAACTAGAGGGTATTATGCTAAGTGTAATAAGTCAATCAGAGAAAGACAAATACCATATGATTTTACTCATATGTGGAATTTAAGAAACAAAACAGAGAAACAGAGGAGAAGGGAAGGAAGAGTAAAATAAAATAAAAACAGAGAGAGAGACAAACCGTAAGAGACTCTTAACCCTAGGGAACAAACTGAGGGTTGCTGGGGGGGCGGGGGGGTGGGGCAACTGGGTGACGGGCATTAAGGAGGGCACGTGATGGAATGAGCACTGGGTGTTGTATGCAACTGATGAATCACTGACCTCTACCCCTGAAACCAATAGTATAGTATATGTTAACTAAACTGAATTTACATACTTAGAAAAAAAAGAATCTGATGCTCTCAAGTGTTAGCAAGTACTCTGTGGGCTACTGGCAGACCCACAAACAGGAGAACAATTGCTCATTACCTAGTAAAACTGAAACTATGCCACCCTTCCACCCTGCAATGCCATTACTAGGTATACACCCCAGAGCACATTAGCTCAAGGAGACGTGTAGAAGAATATTCACTGTAGCACCATTTGAAACAGAGAAAAACTGGAAACATTAAGTGTCCAACAAAAGGGAAATAAATAAAATGTGGTGTACACCTACACTACAGCAGTAAGACTGCAACAGACCTGCACACAAAGGTGACGTCCATACAAGGAGCACACTGCAGAAGCGTCCTGTAGGACTGAACTAGTTCTACACACACATCAAGGGCAAACCCCCCAAAGCAACACTCGGAAAAGGCAAGTTGCAGATGACACAGAATATGATGCCACTTAGACAAATTTTAAAAGTGCACAAAACAATACCATATACTGTTCAAAGATGCCTATATTAGGTATAAAAGCATAAAGAATGGTGCAGAAGTACAAAGATCAATTCATAATTCACAGTAGTATTTGCCTGAGGAAACAGGAAGAAGAATGGGGCTGGGCTTAGGGAGCAAACTTTACCTATGGTTCCCTTCAGAATCTGTACACCTCTGTATATACATACACATTCTAAAGCAAATACTACAAAACGTTAACAAGTTGTCACTTCTCTGTGGTATGGACTTGATGTTTACATTATTCTGTAAATATGCCAATATGTTTTAAATTTCTCAAAAGAACAGGGCATCCACAGAATTTAAAAGTTTTATGATTAATTTCAAGAAACAGATTAGTGAAATGACCCAACTATGAATCAAATTCCTATGTATAAAAACTCAAATGAAATTACAACAACCACTGGAAGGACAGAGAAAAAAAGAAATGTTAACACTGACATCACAGATATGAAAATGTTTGATTTTTTAAAAAACGTTATTTGTTAGAGTTTTCATCTGCTTTTTAATTTTATATAATCAACATTCCTTGAAATTTAGCGTCATTTTTTTTTTAATAATAGCTTCAATGAAACTAGATGTGTGTGTCCCAGGCAGAAAAAAAGTATGAATAAGTCAATCATTTCTAATGTGTCCAGCCTGGGCCTTTATTAAACAACTAAAACAGTGTACGTGCTTCAGCAGTTCAGTACCAAAGGCAGAGTCAAGGCAGGCGTTTACAACCCAATTCAGAATGTCACGTGGAACCCTTACAAACACTGCATTTCTTCCACCTACGGGGCCCACGACTGGCGGCAGAACCATGCTCTCCGCAATGTCTGTGGTCCTTACACACACATTCTTACACACCAGAGCTGAAATTACCTGCAGTTCACCTCGGGGGCAGTCACCTGATGTTGCCATGGTTCTCTTAGGGTCTGCCGCATCGCTGCCACTTTTAATACTTCATTTTCCCCTCCATTTCTACTTTTAAAAAGAGAGACAGTGAGAAAATACTTTGTTACATTCGCTTCACTTCTACGGTCCCGGTAAAGATCCTATGTCAAATGGAAGTAAAACGGGTGTTTAAAGAACGAAATAGAAATCAAATTTATAAATACAATTCTTTATAGAAACAATGGAAAGCATTTAAAATTTGAGTCCTAATAGTATGTTTTCTTCACTAGTCTGCAAAGGTGCTGATCTTATTTACTGAATGAACACTGTGAGTTTCTGTTAGATTACTGGGTTGATTTAAAACAACAAATCAATGTCAAATCTTTTCTTAGAACCCTGATAGCTCCAACTGATTCACTCCAACTGAAATTCCCTGCTGTGAAAATAAAGGAAACCTCATTTGAAATGGAGTCAGGAGGCCAGCAGGGGGAGCGCTCACCCCCACACACCGCTTACAGACCCAACAGGAGAAAGCTCATTTTACCACCATAGCAGGAGGAAGATCTCCTACCCAGGCAACAGCCCAGCCAACGGGAGACCTGCACAGCCCGGCCAGAGAGACTGTCACACTGTCACAGCTGGCCACTGGGAGACCATCACAGCGTCACAGCCCGGCTAAAGGGAGCCTGTCACAGCATCACAGCCCGGCCAGAGAGGCTGTCACAGTGTCACAGACCGGCCAATAGGGACCATCACGGCCCAGCCAATGGGAGGCTGTCATAGCGTAACAGCCCGGCCAATGGGAGGCTGTCATAGCGTAACAGCCCGGCCAATGGGAGGCTGTCATAGCGTAACAGCCCGGCCAATGGGAGACTGTCATAGTGTCACAGCCCGGCCAATGGGAGACTGTCACAGCATCACAGCCCT